>NC_048230.1:11112333-11122656 GCF_002007445.2 Ailuropoda melanoleuca
TAAAAACACATTTATTTGTTTGAGAGAGAGAGAGAGAGAGAGAGAGGGAGAGTGAAAGGAAGAAGCAGACCCCTTGCTGAGCAGACAGTCTGATGTGGGGCTTGATCCCAGGACCCTGAGATCATGCCCTGAGCCAAAGAAAGTAGACGCTTAACTGCTGAGCCACCCAGGTGCCCTATTAATTTTATTTTTTTTAAGATTTTATTTATTTATTTGAGAGAGAGAGACAGCGACAGAGGGAACATAAGCAAGGGGAGCGGGAGAGGGAGAAGCGGGCTTCCCACCAAGCAGGGAGCCTGATGCGGGGCTCGATCCTAGGACCCTGGGATCATGACCTGAGCCGAAGGCATACGCTTAACAGCTGAGCCACCCAGGCAAAGGCGCCCTGTTTTTGATGACTTTCTGGGTTCTTTTTTTGCTTGTTTCCTTAAATATGCTACCACTGCTGCTGATTCAACATGCTTCATTCTATACATTTTTAATGTGTATTCCCGTTTTTGAGAATTTGAGCAAAGAGCTATTAAATTCTTTTAGCATTAGAACAGCAAGAGTAAAAAAACCTCTTGGCAAAACATAACTGAATCTCATGGGGGTAGGATTCCACATTCATTGAGCATTTACCAAGGAACTGCCAGGCTTCTCTATGCTTCATTTACTTAAGATAAGACTGAGGGGCAGTCATTCCATTTTTAAAGATAAACAGGTACTGAGGGTGAAGCTGCTAACTGCTTCCTTGGCGACCTCCCAGAGAGACAACCCAGGGATATCTCTGGTTTCTCAGCGCCCCCTAGAAACCCAGATCATTTTGAGGCATTATTCAGTAAGTCTTCCTCTTCACCTTATCTCTTATCTGCAAGAAAACTATCCTTAAGACCTCCTTCATCAAGTCTCCGTTCACCACCAGCTCTCAAACACACGCCCTCCCCCATGCCCCACGCCAATGCCTTCCAAACAATTTCCTAACAGGGATGTGAGCAAAGTTTAAATCAATTTACCTGGCCACTGCAGGGATCCTGTTCTGCCTTCAAGAGTTTCCATTCTTTCGGAGATGGAGCACCCACTCCACGTCAGGTAGGTATTATTCAAGTAGGAGAATTAAACAGGGTCACAGAGAGAAAGGCTGAAAAATCTGACTTTTTGGTGTTTACTTGTATAGAGGAAAAACAGCACATAGATGCATCCACAGTATTTAATTTGTTTGGATAATAGTTACAGATAAACAGGTACACTCCATTTACAATTACCAATACTTTTTTATACAGTTCATATTTCAGTACATCAACACTATTTTATTTACACTCTATTTATGTACATTAACATCTTTCTAAAGTCAGTGCATTGTCAACAAGTTTTATACAGTAATTTACAAGGTGAATGTAGTTAATAGTTAATTTCATAAATTTTCTGCTAGTCATGAATTAAAAAATTAATTACAACCAATATAACAAACACAGATCAAACAACATTAGTAGATTGTGCTACCTGCTTAAATAAAACATCTGTAAGGAAATTATTTTAAATCTTCCACTTTTTCATGGGACCTGTCCAGGTAGAAATGGACAGATTTTCATATACTGAAATCATGGAACTATAAAGCCGGCATTTTGTCTGACTTTATCATATTTTACCATTTAGGCCATTCCTTCCTACTTGTGATTACAGTCTTATCCTGAATAGGGTTTCAACTTAGGTATCCATTTAAAACAACCTTTCCAAATGCTCTGAGAAGAACTGGATAACCGGCCTCAGATATCAGAACACAAATGCTTAATTACACTGGTACCTACTATCTGTAAGGAAGGAAGGTTAATGAAATCTGACAATTAATGAGAATCATTTCCAGGGTCCAGATGACTAAAAAAAGGCTGGAAAAAAAAAAAAAGGAAAATATTTACTTCACATATATTTAAAAACAACACAGGGGGAAAAAAAATGCTGCCTGAGATAAATAACATTTATACTTTTGTTCCAGTTTTGAATTATCAGAGGAAAAAAATGAAGTGAGCAAAGAAACATAACTTTTGATGACCACTACTGTGAAATTATTTAAAAAAGAAAGAAAAAGACAAACACCAAGATTTAAAAAATGGACATGCAAACAAAATAAAAGCTTACTTCCTAAACCCACCAATTAAATTAAAAATACACACCATCAGTGTCTGGGATGTGTTTTGTTTTTAAATTTAATATGATGGGGCAAAATACCCCATATTCAAGTTAATTTATAGCCCTTACAGCCATCAAATATGAACATGTTTTAAAAAGTTCATTTGCATGTATTCTTTTTAAAGTGCAAAACAAAGAAACAAAGAACAAACAACCCCTAGCTGTAAAATACCATCTAGCTTTGATGCCACCTTCCCTCTCAGAAGCTCTTGTGCAACGTGGGCATGCGACCATGGTGCAAATATTGGCAACTGTCCTACTGCACTTCAGCAGAGGTGGGGGATCCATTTCTGAGGACACTTGTATCCTCAAGTAAGATGCCTCTATGGGCAGGGGTACTTCAGCTGGATTTCCCAGGATGCTGTTTTTCCCCCTACAGGGTCTCCGACCGACCAAGGCCCTGGGCAGAAGGCACACAGCTCTTAAGAGATTCTCCCTTTCGAACTGACCACTTCTATACGCCTCTGCCACGAATGACTGGTTGTGTCTCAAACACAAACACAACAACAGAAACGAAAAGCAAGAAAGGCATAGAAAGAGTGGGGGAAATAGTTTAAAAAATAAATAGAAAAATGTGTGTCCATGCCAGAAGAATCCTTTGTACGCCTTCTGATCTTGCTTTGTCCATCTTGTCAATATAATGAATAAAACTTCAGGAAAAAGGAGGCAGCATATCATGTCGTCCCCAGACAACACTACAATTTTTTGTTTGACTTTGACTCCAAGGAAATTCTTAGCATTTTGTTATGGTTATTGGTAAACTCTACACTCACTACATGTTTGTTTATATCTGGACAAACACAATTTAGCTCCTATTTGGTCCCAGGTGGCTGGTGCCAAACCCTTTTGTTTACAGGCTAATGGTGGGCTCTGCCTGAAAGTTCTCTACCAGAGGGCTTGTGTGAGACATTTCCAAACCAAAGTATTACTACTGTTATGCTAACTGCTATTTTAATTAGGATTTTTATTTTGTGCTTCAGGGTCACGGGATAAAATAACTACATTTAGCTTGCCTTTCAGCGACGCTTCTGCCAAACGTTAGCTACAGGGAGCCATCTCCCTCACCACCAGCCTGTCTAGCAGTCAGAGTGGCAGCTTTACTGTAACACACAGTACTTTTTGTAATCGGACTCAAAGTCTTCATCCATGCTGCTCGTGTCTGCCATCTTTTTGCCATCGATCTTTGGCAGGAATTGTGCATAGTCTATCCCCTGCTGCTCATAGAAAAGAATGTAGGCAGAGTCGGTGTCAATTTCATCAGGGTGAAGTTCCTGCAGGGGCAAGAAAAACTTTTAATAAAAAAGCCATCCCTATGCTGGCTCTTAATCCTTGCTAGGGAAGAGAGGACCAACCCTCTTTAATTACTAAACCAGACTGCTTCCAATCAACTTAATATTTTGGCTGCCTGATACCTGCCCTAAAATACACCCTATTATTCTCAATGTTTGTTTCAGGGAAAATATTCCGACCATTGACAAATCAAAAGAATGACAAAAAACAAAGAAAAAAAACATCAAATCCTAACAGCTCAAAAGATAAGAACTTTTTCTCTTTAACCAATACCTTCTTTTTCCTCACTGTTCATGTTTCCATTCTCTAACCTGCTCATCACTTTTGTTCCTTCAATACTAAAGGCACCTATATACGACTCTAACAGAAATACCTATTTCCTATTCGGGACAAAGTCCATTATTTCAACAAATGTCCCCTAGATCTGCTGACATTTGTTTCTTTTATTCAAAGACTGGGGATATTTACCTTACAGCTGCTGTCATTATAACAGTACCACTTGCTGTTTGGGTTTTTGGCATAAGTGACATAATGGCCCCTGCCCAGAATTCCTGAATGGCACTGCAAGAGAAAAGAAGTGGACGTATGTTAGTGGTTAACTGCAGTCTGGCCAGGACTCGGTACTAGAACCCAATCAGGAAAATACCAATCACTTAAGTGATTAAGAAAAATGTTTTAGAACCACCCACCCTTTTCTAAAAACAAAACAAAAAGGAAAGTCAAAATTTAAAAGCCCCAAATCCTGTCATTTTATAGTTGTAACGATTTTTTAAAAAGCAAAAATTCCTTAGGTGTACATAATTGTGAATGCCTTGAACCCATGACTCCAAATTATAATACACGATTATCCCCTGCATTACACTGGGAGCACCTTGGATTCTATCCAGAAGGCCAAGATCCACTGCTAACTTTTGTCTGTCACTAAGTTCGATGCCTAGCAAATAAGCAGGCCCTGAAAAGATGACTGATGAATGAATGAAGATGAATGAACCACACAGAAGTGCAGATCATTCTGAAAACCATGTAACAAACCACTTACCGAAATTGCATATAGATTATAAATAGGCTTAACATGAACATCTTCTCTTTGGTCATCGGTACTGTCTTCTTCACTGTGGTTTTCAAGCTGACCATTGCTGTAGCCATTGCCACATGCCTCGTGCTCATACAGAAATCCATTGGCCAGAGCTACTTCGTGGTCCTGAGGGGTGACCAGCTCAGTTTGGCTGCCCCCCAGCATGTGCCCTCGGCTCAAGGCATCAGCCAGCTCACAGACTTGTCCAGCCCCATTCTCTTTGCTGGCATCCAAGTTCTCCTTAATACTTGACAGTTTATTTTTGCTGCCAATCTGGGGTAGCCGGAGCCTCCCTTTGCTCCTCCCTAAAGTCCTAGGGCTACTGTTAGGGCTGCTATTTTTGCTGGAGGGACAGCTGGTTCTGCTTTTTCTTGTTGAAGAAGGTGAACCTGTGAAAGGAAGAGAAGGAAAAGATTCACAAATCCAAACGCCGCAAGTTTAACCAGCCACCAAATGGTAACTCTGAAGCCTACTTCCCAAGTGTACACATAAAGGTAAACACAGGGGTGTTCTGACCAGCTACTTTTCATTCCTATTATGTCGCCAATAAGTAACATTCTTGTCTCCCTCAGGCCAAGCTCCCACAGGCAGCAATGTCCTGAAAACATAAAGTACTATGTAGGGACTTAAAAACAGCAGAAAGATGAAAATAAGATAAAATAAAAACAGCAGAAAGATGTGTATCTGAGACTAATATAACACAGTATATTAACTACACTGGATTTAAAATAAAACAAAACAAAACAAAAAGACAAAAGAAGGGTAACTTAGGTCAGATTCAGTTCAAAACAAACAACTGGACTAAGACGTATTACAAATACATATTCTCCTTTGTTAAATTAAATTAAGAAATACGGGATCGCCAATTATTAAGCACATACCATTGCTAGGCACAGTACTGGGAACTCTCTCTACTATATCTCTCACAACAATCTGGTAAGGTAGTGGGCTCAAACTTTTTGGTCGCAGCCTCCCTCACCTCCTTATATACTCTCAAAAATTGCTGAAGACCCCTAGAACTTTTGTTTATGTGGGTTATATCTACAGTACTCATATTAGAAATTAAAACTGAGGAATTAAAAAAATAATACATAAGCACATATTGCACTGACAGTATCATCACATATCATGGTGGCTCTGACTCCACTGCACATCCGTGAGAATGAAAGTTGAAAAGGTGAATACTGTCTTAGTATTTTTTATGAAAATAGTTCTACTCCTCCAGGCCCCCTGAAATGGTCTCTCAGAGACCCTCTCGGGGTTTCCAGACTATACTTTGAGAACCTCTACTGTAGGACCCAGGATGACAGCTATCATTTGATCACCATTTATGTCAGGCAGATATGGTGCTTCGCTCTTGAGGAAGCAAATCCTCAGACTCTGGGAACTTTAATGAATGAGAAAACAGATTTAGGGAGGCTGCATCTCTTGCTAAAAGTCGCACAGGTGACTCAAATCTAGATAGGTCTGATTCCAGATAGGTCTCTGCTACCTCACCAAGCTGTTGTTCCAGAGTGGAAGGTAGAGGGAAACATGAAGCCTACGAGGGTTCCAGGAAAGGCCCTCTCAGGGTGACATCTGGGCTCCATGAGGCCCTCCAGCCTCCTCACCTTTAGGGCTACTGATGATGTTTGCACTGAGTGAAGACGGGCTCTTGCTCAGGAGCACATCCTCTTCCCCAGCTGAATTCTGAGCATCCACTTTCTTCACGTCTCCTCCCGGAACCCTGGGCTCAGAGAGGTCATCCCCCTGGGGTGTGAGTGGTTTACGCTGACAGAGAGCCGGGTCTCTTGGTACCAAAAAAGCACTAGGGTCAAAACTTTCACGAGGAAATTTAACAATTTTCTGAGATTTTATCCATCGACCATTTACAAACTGAAATCGTTTAAGGTGAATGATCTGGAGAAGGAAAGGCAAAAAACAATACATGAAAGGGTTCAGAAGATACAAAATTACATTAAAAAACCCCACATCTAATACATGTGAATGTTCAAGAATATATAATATTTTTCTCTCAAAAAGAATATATCTTATTATGTAACAGAGTTATTAGTGGGGCCACTGGTCTTTAGATACATAGCTAACATGGTAATCTCCTTAATTTCATAGCCTGTGTGTATCCTAAATTCTTCCCAAATTTCTGCAACATTCTAGGAGCCCACATTTGCATGCTTCCTGTGCTTCCTGGTCTTGTGACACACACCGACTTTTCCCTTCTTTCAACATCATAAAAGATCCACTCACAAGTACACTTCTGTCATGAAGACAGAAGACTATACTGAATATTTTGAAGAAAAATGGATGAAACTTACCCAATCTCCAATAGGAGGCCTCTCATTTCTTAACCTACCTTTTGGTTGTTACCAGGGAGTTTCACTGTCCTAAAGAGCATAAGAAATCTCCTTTTTCCTTTGTGGCTTCTCTTTTCATTTTCAAGAGCAACAAATTCCTCTAATCTTATACAGTGTCACTATGCAATCTAGTGTGGGCACAGATCTTTGGGTGGCTACCTCTACCCTAAATGCTCACAATTTACTGTGTATATAAAGAGAAACCCTTCCTAAGGGGCATATTGGTATATGCATCTACAGGACCCCATCAAGCTCTCAACATAACATTTATTCTTCATTATTCTTTAAAGACATCAAAAACATAGCTTTTAAATAAATGCCTTTACTGCATATGTTCTACGTGATTATTACACAAGTATATATAATTATAAAACTCATCAACTAGACATTTAAAATCTATGCATTTAATTTCATGTTAACTATACCTCAATTAAAAATAAACTTTCTCCCTTCCCATCTACCTGTCCCAAGCCTGCCCCTGCCGTTTTCCTCTCTTCCCAGAGTTCCCATCCCTGGAGCTAGCTACTTAATGTTATTAATTTCCTGTGCATCCTTTCCTGGGAAGTTGTTCTGGTCCAAGGAAAGAAAACCTACATTTACAGTCTCATAGAGTAGTAGGAAGAAGACACGAAGAAAAAAATACACACACAAGGTCTGGTTAAAATACACCAGTGCCTTACAGTTACAGTTGATATGATACAACCACCCTTAAGGAAAACTACTTTCTTAAATGAACAGGAAGATCTGGCACTTCAAACTCTCCTGACAAGCACCAGAAGCGTCTTCTACTCTATGAAGGAAGAAGGCAGAAGTAGTAAACCACATGTGAAAGAACACACGGGCCCCAGGGCACCTGTGTGATTGTGCTGTGGCCGTGTGACCAAGCACAGTGGGACTGGAGACTCAGGCTCTGCTGCTCTTCTACGGAAGAGCCTGAGCTTCCTTCTCTAGAGCCAGAAGGGCTTTCACCTTCTCTGGAAGTTCAAATCCACCAGGATGCACAACTTGTGGCGCTTCTCACACACTGTACTGAACTACAGTTAATGGTCTATATGACTTCCCTCTCCTTCTAGCCTGTACGCTCCTTCAGAGCAGGAACTGGCAGTAATATGTGTAGAACAATTAATCTGTGTGCAACACAAACACCTTGCACAACACAAGTGTTGTAAACACTGCCACAGGAAGTGTCTTCTTATTCTCAAAAGTAATAAAACTCTTATTTGTTCACGACTTCCTTCCTTCATGCCAGGCTACTGCTCTCTCAGAGATAGGCTGTATAACATACCAGGATGGGGGGAAGCCTCCAGAGATCCAGCTTCTTGGTTGCCAAGCAGTGGGTCTTACACTTGGAACAGTAGTACATCTCATTTTCCCCTAGCTCCTCCTCACTGGTGAAAGCACGGAGACAGCTGTCCAGGTTGATGGGCTCAGCTTGTGCTCGCCGACTCTGTTCCACACTCTCATGCTCATCGACAACCTGCAGATGGAGGGAACAAGAGGAATGGCAGAAGGAGTGGAAGGGAGCGAGGGGGTTTAAAACCGTCCCACGGCTAGGCATCATCCGCTAGGTGACTCACTCTCATTTTATTCTACATGAGGAAAAAGAAAACACAACTCAAATGAGTCTGAGCAAATGCAGTATTTGTATATTCACTTCCAAAATCACATCAGTAACACCCTGGATCAAATTTCTATTTATATGACCATAATAGCTTTCCTTGAAAATTTTCTGAACTCTTCAAAATGATAAAAACAAGGAACTGCCTGTTTGTTTTATAATTTTTGAATTATAATCATATATTTTATTTAATCCAATATATCCAAAACAGTATTATTTCAACACGCGATCAATGTAAGAATTACTGATGGCATATTTTAGATTCTTTTTTTACTAAGTCTTTGGAATCTACAATACTCCTTAATTTGAATCAGGCACATTTAAGTGTTCAACATCCACATGTGACTAGTGGCTACGACACCTCTATTTTACAATTCTGAAATCCTAAAACAGCTTACATGTGAGCTCACCCTCAAGCCAAAGGTGTTGAGGTTAAGCCATTTATTTTCAACCAGAAAGACAACATTATAGTATGCTGCAGGCTTTATAAAGGCTAGGAGAAATAATATCACTGGAACACAGATGCCAGATCTGGATTAAATCAGGGTACAGAAAAGCTCGCCATGAGAAGGCAACATATGAGAGCATGAAACCCCACAGGATAAAACTCATTTGCATACTGATGCTATGTAACAGAATTATCAGAATACCATGTGTATCATCTGTCTCCTGCCTCATGGGGCCTTTTTACCTGAGGTGGCAATAAAGAGATGGCAATAAAAGCAACAGCAGGCTCAAAAAATGCCTAACTTGGTTGAGAAGGCCCCTAATATCTGCCCAAACCTCTCTGGTTCTATTAACCAGCACGCTAGCTCTGGAGCCAGAAGGACGTATGTATAAGAGAGAGGGCAAGTACAAGGGGTAGGTGTGCAAGTATGTGTGTTGGAGGTAGTGTGGGATCAGGAAGGAGAGGGGGAGGTACCTAGAATGCAAAAGAAAAGGAAGAATTTTTCCCTCTCCCATTCTTTTGCCACTTAACAGCAATCGAGAACCACAGCGGGTAAGACTATCAGGACTATGAACGCTACCGTGAGACTTCACACAGGGATCTTTTCATCCCAGGGCGGGGTCTGGACACCAAGTCCAACAATAACTGTCTCTCTTTCTAGCAAAGGGCACACACATGTCCATTACTGAACTTATTACTCACCCAGTCCAGAGGTGAATTTGTTCTCTGCCTGAGGCAACTTCCCTTCTGTTTTCCTTCCTGAACTTATGATGGGAACACTGAGCTGCCTAGCTTACAAACTGGCATGGCTCAGGACATTCAGTTTACAAGAGGATTTTGTGTGTGACTTTTTCCCCACACGAGAGGATAGCTGAGTCACAGGCTGTCAAATGCTGGGGTTGACCATGCAGTTAACCATTTTAGCATTGCATCACCAGCCATTTCTAAAGATCTATAAAAAGAGGAACTTAGAGAAAAGTCTTTTTTTTTTCCCCAGAATGAGAAATCTGGCTTGACCGTAGGTCGCTGACTCCTTTTCTGATACTAACTTTCATCATCTTTAGAGCCAGTCATCCAAGGGAAAAACTGACATGCTTCAAAAGAAAATATATTGCATCATGGTTGCTGGAATCAGAGTAGAACAGTAATATTCTTTTCTCATAGCTGGTTAAACAATATCTCTGTCAGGGATGCTTTATGGACAATCACAAATTACAGTAAGCTAGTGAAGAATGTTGATCTTTATTCACTAGATTTCTTGTGGAAAACACAGGCTACTGGAGACAGGGAGGAAGGTTGATTTAAAAAAAAAAACCTATTTGTGGACTGACTATAATTATTTATCAATAAAATTTCCCTAAATGACAAAGATTCC
>NC_048230.1:11122756-11155810 GCF_002007445.2 Ailuropoda melanoleuca
AAGTTGTTTCAAATTTTTCTACTATTCTAAAAAATACTATGATGAAGATTTGTCAGCAAATTACAGAGTATCTCCTTAGAATAAATTCCTAGAAGGTAAATCACTGGGATAAAAAACATAAAATATACGGATAAAAATGTCAATTTTGAACCAAGGGATCTCCTTTGTCTACGTGACTCCCCAAGCACATGCAGAAACCACAGGTAGGAAGAGAAATTATGTAGAACGAAATTAGTCATGTGGCACCAGTCCCTAGCAAGGCAGGATATCTCAATAGCAAGTTGGTTTCCATGGTATCCTAAGAGCATCACTGAAAGTGGAAATGGGGTGAGACTGAACAGGTCACGTAGGCTCTTTCTATAAGCAGGATGTCCTCTAGAGTTTTCCAGATCGTACACTGGAAATTTCCATCAAGAGCCACATAAGTACAAAAGCCACTACAATTCTTCAGGTGACTGAAAAAAAATCCTTTGATTCTGTTGCTTTTACTTCTCCATCAGATTCGTCATATCTCTATCCACAAGCTACCCAGCCAAACTACCCTTCAAACAATATTTGGCAGACATTTTTAGGTATGGAGTTAGTATTCTTTCTGAAGTTACATTTTCAAAATTTAAAAACTGCTCTGGCAGTAGAGGAATGCTAAGTGTAAGAATAGCCACTGAGATGTACTCTTAGGCACCCAGGCTTGAAACATTCAATCTTTTCTCTACTTTTTCTGATCACTATACCCATTAAGAACCTACAGCCCTGGGATGCCTTTGAGCTAAGTAACAGTGGTTACCAAATGCTTTAGCTTCAATAATAATTAATAAACAGGCAGAGAGATATTTATTGCTTGGTATGTGATGGCCAAACAATATAACATCTTAATTATACCCAGAGCTTCAAGATTTACTTAGTATTTCTGAAATATAACGTCTCAATACCATTAACTCTAGAAGTGGGAAAACTGAAATATCCATGTAATCATGCCAATATATTAAGTGCCATAGAGAATACCAACGAATGTTTTTCTGATTGATGATTTAGATCATCTAAAACAGAAATGGCACAATACGGTTAAACTGGGAAATGTTTACAAATAAAAATCACCATCTTATGGTGGCCTCAAGTAACTTACCCTCTCCTGTGATGTCTGATAGCGGAGGTGAAGAGCTGTGGGGTCCCAATCCACAGCAATATAGGCATTTCCGATGAAAGCTCTGTCTTCCCCACAATCAATTTTACAGCCTCTGCAAAATCTAAAAGGGGGAAAATGATCTACTGAAGGATGGAATAATTATGAAAGAATCCAAATCTTATCAGAAATACTCTCCGTTTTCTCTACTTTCTTTCTTGGGTTCAACAGTCTGTCATGGACGTCTAAACTTAAGACAGATCAACACATGAATATATATTAGTAATTCTTATTATTTCAGGAAAGCATGCTTATCACTTCTCAAGTCTCTGTTTTTTCAAAGCACTTGACAGCCATTTTTAATCCACATGAGTATGTGGACTTTATGGCAAATAAATGACATGGGAATTGGACATCTGAGATAATACACCTGTAAGAAAATTCTAAATTTAGTTATTTAATGCTCTGAGGGAGGATAACTCATCTGATACAACGTCTATTTCCTTTTTTTTAAAGTGGCACATTAAATAAATGCATATAAAATTTTATGGGAGGGGAGGGACCACAACAAAGCCATGGTTTCAGTGCCTATCTAGATTCTGTTTGCTAAATCTATTACAGTTCTCTGAAGGCTGACTTCAGTACTCAGGTATTTTCCAAGCTTCAACAGTAATGACCAATCAATCTCCATAATTCTTCTAAAATTCAAAAATAGACTTCCAGGAAAGTCTAGTGAGTAGACTATGTTCTCCTGGGCTCAGAACTGCTAAACTGATTTATATTTAAGGAGCAGAAAGTATAAAATGATTAATGTTGATCATAAACTATACATTTGATGAGGATCATAGAGTTTGCAGAACCAGCTAATAAGGCTCAAGAGCAAAACTAAGCTACAGACCTTGTAATAAGGAAAAGATGAATCAGTAATTCCTAAGTTTATTGTAAGTTTCTCATTATTCCACATTACTTCTAAAAACTGGAAACCTTATGAAAAAGATATAATATCTGAAGTTGCAATTCTACTAAAATTTTTCTTTTGCAGAAGATCACTTTACCTATACCATGGGCACCAGGCACAGGAGTTCCCATCTTTCTGCACAACTCGTAGAGTGAAGGGATATTGATAGCCCATACTGTCATCACTGAAACAAAACATAAACCAAAGAGTATAAAAAAAAAAAAAACAGTTCTGATTTGAGGTCTCAACTCCGTTTCATTTTCTCTTGAAGTAACCCAAGGCAGGGACATCTGTCATAGCAGTATGTTCATGGTGATGGTTCGATGCAGCAGCCCTGCACCAACTACACTTAGGGCTCCCATGCTGTATCCCTGCATACAGAAGGGTAGACAGACCAGACTACCAGATGTCTCTGAGAGAGTGCATGTGGTCCACACAAATTTTATAAGATAAGCAAATCATGAAATCAAATACCAATTACCCTTCAGTCCTAATTCTATCATAAGATTTAATTCACATTAAACTAAAATAATTAGACCTTTCCATGACAAGAACATTGACACAGCACAGAGGCTGAAAGGTCATAATGGTTTTTTAGAAGACTTGACTAACTTTATGTTTAGAAGCTTTCTTTAATCAGAATCCTGATGCGGTATATGAGAGGCATCCTTTTCCCCTGCTTTAACTACTCAAAGCTATAAGGTACATAACATTTTTAGAGTAACGTCTTTTTTAACTGCAAGACAGCCTTGAATTCTCCAACTTAAAAAAATATTTATTCATCCTTGCCCCAATAAGAAGCAATGCAGGACAGCACATCTGGCAACTGGCAGTGGCTATGTACATGGTTGCCAAAGATAATGAAACCATGATAAGGACTTGACGACCTCCAAAAATCTCAGTTCCAAATATCCTACTTGGCAACAACCATCTCCTATCCTTTAAAATCACTTATTCAAGTATCACTACTTTAACGTTTCTTTAACCAAAGAGAAAATTTTTATTTCTTATTTATTTATTTTTATTTTTAAAAGATTTTATTTATTTATTTGACAAAGACAGCCAGCGAGAGAGGGAACACAAGCAGGGGGAGTGGAAGAGAGAAGCAGGCTCCTAGCGGAGGAGCCTGACGTGGGGCTCGATCCCAGAACGCTGGGATCACGCCCTGAGCCGAAGGCAGATGCTTAATGACTGCGCCACCCAGGCGCCCCTCTTATTTAGTTATTTTTTAAAAGATTTTATTTATTAGAGTGTGTGTGAGAGCGAAAGAAGTGAGAGCAGGGGCAGAGGAAGAGGGAGAAGCAGACTCCCTCCTGAGCAGAGAGCCTGATGCGGGGCTCTATCCCAGGACCCTGGGATCATGACCTGAGCCGAAGGCAAATGTTTAACCGACTAAGCCACCCAGGATCCCCAAGACCAAAAAGAAATTTCTAATCACTGTCCTCAAATCCTCACTTTCCTCCTTGTCCGCTGTCCCTCAAAATAATCTTTTATATAGATCCTCAATTCCAGGAATCTGTCCATCTAATGTAAACATTCCAATTTACTGACATTAACCTCACAAAAATGGAAAACTGTACAATGAACCCCCATGTATCTGTCACCCAGCTATAATAATTATCAACCCTCGGCCACTTTTATTTCATCTATACTCTTACCTAGCTCCGTCAGATTCTTTTATTCCATTAAAAAAAAACTATGCTAAAATATACACAAAATTTACCATTTAACCATTTTTAAGTATACAATTCAGTGGCATTAAGTATATTCACAATGTTGTGCAACCATTACCACCACCCACCTCCAGAAATTTTTCATCATCCCAAACAGAAACTGTATACCCATAAAGCAATAGTAATTCCCCTACACCTCTCCTCCCAAACCCTGGTAACCTCTAATCTACTTTCCATCTATGAATTGCCTACTTGAGGTACCTTATAAAAGTGAAATCACACACTATTTGTCCTTTTGTTCCTGGCTTATTTCACTTAGTATAATGTTTTCAAGGTACATCTATGCTGTAGTGTGTATTGGAACTTCATTCCTTTTTATGGTTGAAGAATCCTCCATTGTATGGATATACCACATTTTGTTTATCCATTTGTCTGCTGAAGAACATTTGGGTTGTTTCCACCTCTTGGCTATTGTGCCCCACTAATTATTTTGAAGGAAACTGCAGGCATTTTATATCATTTTCATTCATAAATACTTTAGTGTGTTACCTCTAAAAGATCATTTATTATCTTTTTTCTTGCCTGTAGAAGCACTTTCTCTTTTACCCATTCTAACCTCCATGCCTTCATCTACACCACTCCACTAAAACAGCTTTTGCAAAGGTCACCAAAGACTGCCATTTTATCAAGTCCAGTGGTCAGTTCCCAGTCCCGTTCTTAATTTCTCTGTAGCACTTGAAACTGATCAGTTCTTCCTTTAAACACTTCTTCACTTAACTTCTGGGACACTACTCACTCTTGATTTTCTTTTTACATCACTGGCTGCTCCTTCTAATCTCTTTCTTTGTCATTTTTCAACCTCTAAATGCTGGAATGGATCAGGAATTAGATTGTGGGTGTCTTCTCTAACTCTTACTCATAAATGATATCATCTGGTCTCGGGGCTTTAAATACCAACTATTTGCTGATGACACCTATGTTTCTATCTCCAGCAAAGGACATTTAAGTCTATTTCCCACTTGAAAATACAACCTACATCTTGAATTTAACTTGATTCCTGTCATCTCTTGCCCAAATGTACTCCTTTCTCAGTTTTAGTCATTTTATTAAATGTTAACACCATTCACAAACAATTGCTCAGGCTGAAAACCAAGCTTGGATTCCTCTTTCCCTCATATTCTATATCCAATTCATTAGCAAGCCCTGGGAAAAGTCCTCATTTGGAAGTCCTTCAGTTCAGTCTTTCGCTTCAAATTTAATCTTGCCCTATTGTCATTTTTACTAAACATAACATTCCTCAACTAAATTGCTTATCTATTATTTGCAGTTTTCCTTTAAGATTTATCCTTAGTCATCAAAAAACCCCATACCATAACCCATCAGCAGAGAGAACTTCTGTTCAGTTAACACAGAAGCTGAACTCTCACTTGCACCACAACGAGATAATGAACTGCAATTCAGTTCATATATAAATAAGGCATCACAATTCCAACTACTATTAGAAATAAACACATTTACTAATCTAATAGAACACTGGTAGGAGGAATGGAAAGAAAACAGAAGATGTTTATTTTCTTTACCTAGACTTAAAAAATTATTCTGTGTTAAACTGACATGGTATGGAAACAATTCAACGGAATCATCTGTTATAGCATGGGAATTTTTTAGAGTTCATGTATAGAAATGCACACTATTGTTTCCATTCTGAATTTCAGAGGGTTGAGAGGATACAAATTTCTTGGTGAATTCATACTCTCTAGGTTTTGCAATAATAGAAGTCAAGGATATTACCTGCAGGATTTAAAGCATTAGCAGGAGGAATTTTAGGTAAGAGATTAGAGAATGAAAGGATTATTAGACACTAGAATGTCTAGGCATGAAAGGAAGCTGTATAGTCTCTCCTACTCAAAAGATCAAACCAAATGGTTATAGGATCTCTGGATGGTTCCTCAACAAGTGATTAACCTAACATGGCATGTGTCCTATGTATCACACAGACTTCATAGAAATTCATCTTCTTCTTCAGTTTGGAAATGACAGGTCTAGGCTGATCTCCTAAACTCACCAATCCTGAGCATGGTTACTGGCTTCCTGAGGTGGGAGTGGGCTGGCTAATCGAGACACCTGAATCCAAACTGCATCATACAAGTCCTTCTTCCGGGTATGCACAGTACATGGGACAATCAGTGGCATTCCAAAGAGGCTGGGGCGATTCTTCTGAGATGAAAGGAAATACAGTTCTGTCCTCATCTGTATGTACAAACAAGAGAAGAAAGGGCTGAGAAGACAGGCCTTTGATTCCTCCCTTTTCATTCTTCTAAGACTGCCAATAACAGACATTGTTATCATCTTCAAATTAGTCACTACCCCACCTCCCTTTATTGATAGAGCCATCTTTTATTAATATGAAGAGAATGGTTATTTAAAGTGGAGTCAGTGAAAGGTTGAGGTATTGCCAGTTTCAAAGCTGCTATCAAACATAGGTTTTCAACATTTAATATTTTTAAATTAGTTTTCTCTGATAAATATTTCTCACACACACCAAATCATATGTAAAAACTAGTAACAGTTTCATAGCTCAAGGCTTTTAAAAGCAATTAAAATCCTCTCCCTAGAAAGTATGCCAGTAAACCAAAACTCCTCAAAATGCAACTTTCTTTCTTTCTTTTTTCTTTTTTTTTCCTTCCTCCCTCCCTTCCTTTCTCTCTCTCTCTCTCTCTCTCTCTCTTCCTTTTTTATTTTAAAGATTTTATTTATTTATTTGACAGAGAGAGGGAGGCAGCGAGAGAGGGAACACAAGCAGGGGGAGTGGGAGAGGGAGAAGCAGGCATCCTGCTGAGCGGGGAGCCCGATGTGGGGCTTGATCCCAGGACCCCAGGATCATGACCTGAGCCGAAGGCAGATGCTTTACAACTGAGCCACCCAGGCGCCCCCAAAATGCAATTTTCTAATCAGGTGTTGATAGCTGCTGTTAGGGCGTAATTCTCAAACTTTTCGAAAAAGGTACAAATCCAGTCATTTAATGTTGTAAAAACTTACACATCTTCCTAAAAGTAGCTGAGTGACTTTATAGTCTTTTTTTGTTTTTTAATTACGTGATAGAATAAAAGTAAGGTGCACTTTAAAAATATTTGGTTTAGTATGTTAAGGAGATTTTTATGATATTGCTTAATAAAGCGATTCTGCACAGTAGCTTGGAAATGGCTACGTAATAAACAAAAGTTTAATGTAATAGAAAGGTTGGATGGAGTTCAGGATTACTCAAAAAAGCCGCCAAGCACTTGGGACATTTAACTCTTTAAGTTTGGTCTCTGTGTAGTAGTTAGAGAAGCTAAATCAACAACTTATAAACTCACTAAGGATTATCTAGTTTCTAAGTGAAAAGACTTTTACTTCAGATTCTCAAGCATTTTATCTTGCCATTATTCATTTTTTTAATTAAAAATTTTTTAAAAGATTTTTATTTTTTTTTATATTTACTTGTTTATTTGTCAGAGAGAGAGCGAGAGTGTGTGCACAACAAGGGAAACAGGAGGCAGAGGGAGAAGCAGTCTCCCCACTGAGAAAGGAACCCAATGCGGGACTCAATTCCAGGCCCCTGGGATCATGACCTGAGCTGAAGGCAGACGCTTAACCCACTGAGCCACCCAGGCGCCCTAAAAGATTTCAAGCAATCTCTACACCCAACGTGGGGCTCGAACTTACAACCCCGAGATCAAGAGTCGCATGCTCCACCAACTGAGCGAGCCAGGCACCCCTTGCCATTATTTATTTAAGCTTAGTTAAATACATGATTCTAAGACCCCATGTCATGTGTTGATGTTCTTACAAGACTCATAGAAATGTGGGTAGAATTCAGAACAATTTTTTAAAAAAATCTAAAAACGTAGACTAGTTCTTCTCTACTTAAACTTCTACTGTTCTTCCACTCCAACTCTCAGCAGATGACTTATTTTACTAAGTTAATGAGATCATCTAAGCAATGATCTCTTTCCTCTACTCTTCTCAGTGTATCTCTTTTCTAACCCCACACAAAATTTTCATCCTCTTGAAGGTAACTTCTCCCAGTACCGTAGGGAGATTCTGCTCAGTTCCACAGGGATAACGCTCCCACTTTCCTACATCAGAAATTCTCCTTTTGCTCTCTCCTAACAACTTTCCCTCCCAGCTGAAAAAACTCATTTGACCTGACTGTGCAAAGAACTTCCTCCGTTTCTTTACTAGGTTACACTGTAAAACTGTAGTTTTCACTCTTTGACCTCTCTAGCCCCATGTAAACCACTTCTTTTTTTTTTTAAGTTGACTTGCCCTTTAGTTGCCATGTCAATACCATTTTTTTCTATTTCTCCCTTTATTTTCTGAGTATTGCCTATGTTGCCTTGCCTTATTCTTTTTCTACCTTGTAGAAGGGAAATAGAAAAAAACAAAACAAAACCTACTTTCAAAGTAATTCAACCATGATACCAAGAAGGTCTGAAAGAAGGTGGCAGAGAAAATGAAGAAATGGTAAATTCAAGTACTTCAAGTACTTTGAAAGAAGAAATTAAAGGGCATATATACCGAATATAGGGTTTTAGAAAAAAAGGGGGAAAAATTCTAAGAACACTCCCAGCCCTTAGCTTTAGCATGGAAGAACAGTGTTGCCTTTCACAGAAATGATGGGAAAAGGCACCTGACTTGAGACAGACAGACGGTAAAATCAGTTTTAGGCATTCCCAAAGCAGCTGTCTAGATCATGAAGGAAAATGGAAACAGACAACTAGTTAAAAGGGGTGCCTGGGTGTCTCAGTCATTAAGTGTCTGCCTTCGGCTCAGGTCATGATCCTCGCATTCTGGGATCGAGCCCTGCATCGGACTCCCTGCTCAGCGAGAAGCTTGCTCCTCCCTCTCCTACTCCCCCTGCTTGTGTTCCCTCTCTCGCTGCCTCTCTCTCTGTCAAATAAAAAAAAAAGTAAAAGACCTGACAATGTGGCTTCATGGTCCAATAATTATGAAAAGCTGTACATAATGCTTTAGCACTTCCCAAGCAATTATATAACATATACATGATAATTGAAGAGAGTTGTTTTCCAAGAAAGACTAAAAAAAAGTACATCAGAGTTCTTAATTTACGATCTGATAACACTTGGTAAAAAAAGACAGGGAAATGCATGGATCGATTATTTTAACTGATGGGACTAGCTGGAGCTACACTTAAAGACAATTCCAAGTCACAAATGGATCCCTTAATTCTCCGTGTACTCATACAATCCTGTCTAGAACATGTCCACAGAATGTTATCCATATGGTCAGAAACTCACTTTAGTCAAGAGTTATTAATACAAAGGGGGAGAAAAGTACATTTTAAAGAATTATCAGAAAGCAAATAGCTGTATAATTACCACTCAGGTCAAGATAGCATTAAAGTTAACAGTTTTGGGGCACTTGGGTGGCTCAGTCAGTTAAGTGTCTGACTCTTGATTTTGGCTCAGGTCATGATCTCTGGGTTGTGAGATGGAGCCCACACTGGGCTCCGCAATGGGTGTGGAGCCTGCTTGGGATTCTCTCTCTATCTCCCCTGCCCTGCTTGTGTACTTTCTCTAAACAAATAAGTAAATAAAAATTGAAAAAAAGTTAAGTTTTTCTGAATTTTATGGTCACTTCCTTATTTTTTTAGTTTCATAGCCTATGCATAAAAAGTCAATTTCATTTTCCCTGTTTTTAAAGTTTTTATTTAAAAAAAATCATATAATTTATATATTTTTTGTGTCTGGTTTCTTTCCCACAACATTATGAGATTCATTTATGTTGAATATAACTCTAAGTCCATTCATTTTCATTGCTGTATAATATTCTATTATATGAATATGTCTCAACTTGTTATCCCTTCTACTACTAACGGACATTTATTTTTTTTTAACGATTTATTTATTTTAGAGAGAGAGAGAGACAGAAAGAGCAAGTGGGGTGAGGGGCAGAGGGAGAGGGAGAGAATCTCAAGCAGACTCTCCACTGAGCATGGAGCCGGATGTGGGGCTCAATCTCACGACTTGAGCTGAAATCAAGAGTCTGACGCTTAACCAACTGAGATACCCAGGTGCCCAACTAACTGACGTTTAATGTTTTCATTTTTTGTCTTCAGCTTTGTGCTATTACAGATAATGGTGTTATCTGAACAAATATTCTTGTACATATCTCCTGGTACACATATGTGTTTTTTGATGTTTAGAAAGAAGAACTGTTTATCTTTAACTAGAAAACTATTTTCTAAAAGAGCTATATCAATTCATACTCTTAACTGTGTATGAGAGTCCCTGTTGCTCAAATATCCTTACCAACACTGTCAATCTGTTTAATCTTAGCTCTTCCGGTGGGTGTGCAGTGATAAGGCAACGTGACTTTAATTTGCCATTTCCTTGGTTAGTAGTGTGGCTGATCACTTTTTCATCTGGTTACTGGCTATTTGGATATCCTTTCTGTGAAGAGCCTGTTTAAGAATCATCCATTTTTTTATGGAACTGTTTTTTTTTTCTTAATGATTTATACAAATTCTTTGTATTTTCTGGATTGAGTCCTTTGGTGGTTAGAGGCGTTGCAAACATCTTCTACTCCAAGGCTTGTCTTTTTACTCTCTTAATGGTGTCTTTTGATGGAACTAAAGTTCTTATTTTAATGATATCCATTTACTAATCTTTTCCTTTATGGTTAAGTGCTTTTTGTGCCCTATTTAAGCAGTCTTCCCCTATGTCAAGGTCATGAATGTATGCACCTTTATTATCTTCTAGGTGTTGTTTTATTATTTTGCCTTCACATTTAGTTCTATAGTCCACCTGGAACTGAACATTGTGTGATGAAAGAGATAGGTGCCAAGTTTCAAATGGCTATCCAATTATCTCAGCACCATTTACTAAGAAAATGGTCTCTCTTACACTTTTTTTTTACTTTTAAAGTAAGCTCTATGCCGAACATGCAGCTTGAACTCAAGACCCCGAGATCAAGAGTTGCATGCTGTACCGACTGAGCCAGCCAGGCACCCCCGTACTTCCATTTTAGAATCAGCTTATGAAGTTATACATACACAATCATCCATACACAGAGTTAGCATTTTTATTGGGATTGTGCATTGAATCTGTAGATCAGTTTGTGGAGAATTGTTATCTTTGAAATAGTGGGTCTTCTAATCCATGAACATGGTCTAGTCCTTCAAATATTTGAGTCTACTTTAGTTTCTGTCAATATTTTATTGTTTTCCATATAGATGCCTTATGTATCTGTTGTAGTTTATTTCTAGGTAATTAATTTTTTCATACTATGACAAACGGTATCTGTAGTGGATTGAATGGTGGCTCCCCAAAATTTAGGTTCACATTCTAACACCCAGAACTTGTGAATATGACCTTATTTGGCAAAATAGTTTTGCAGATGTAATTAAGCTGAGGATCCTGAGGGTTGACATATCCTATCCTGGATTATCTGGTGGCTCCTCTGTCCAATGACAAGTGTTCTTATCCTTAAATCTTATTAGTGAAAAGCAAAGGGAGGAGGAGAAGACCATGCAAAGGAGGCAGAAATTGGAGTTACGAGCTAAGAAATGCCTATGGAAGCTGGAAGAAGCAAGGGACGATTCTCCCCTAAAGCCTCTGGAGGGAGCACGGCCCTGTTGATTTCAGATGTCTTGATTTTAGACTTCTAACCTTTAGAACTATGTGAAAGAATAAATTTCTGTTGTTTTAATCCACCAAATTTGTGCTAATTTGTTATAGCAGTCCTAGGAAACAACGTTTTACCCAAGAACATTCTTGTTTTTCTCCAACCAACCAATCAATTCCAAAGGTATCCACAGTGACATGGCAGAAAAGGTGTACATGCTACATGAACATGGGAGGCACAAACTTTTAAAAGAAGGCAGTACTCAGATGTACTAGCTAATCCTGTTGCTGTTTAATATGAGTGAGGAATGTCATTTCCTACATAGGCCAGTATGTGTGATACTAAATCCTGCCTCTGATCACTTAAAATAGCATACATAACACACTGAAAGTGAACACAATGAAGATGCTTCAAAGACAGAAGTGGCTATGTTTCACAAATGACACTGGCAAGACCAGCAGTAACTTGCCTAACATTAAACTAACCATTTTTCGGTGGACTGCGATGATGTAGCCTGTAAAGGAATTGTCAGGAAGAGATGGCATATGACCATTCACCACTCCATTTGTGAAGTTCTTCTCAGTTCCACATGGCACAACAGTGTTTGGCATTCCATTGGGTATGAATATTGGTCGGGGCAAGTCCCCATTGGTGGTTAGAGTGAACATTCCGTTTGTAGATGGGGAAGAGGAGAAATCTACAAATTCAAAGATAAGTATAGCATCATAAGCTTGTGGTGCCTTCATCTTTGCTCTTTTCTCAAATAATGTGGGGACCCAGACCACTGTAGTAGTCTCTTTTAGCAAAGGAGGAGAAATCATAGTTCAAACAGTAATTCTAGATTGGAAGATTTTAATTGAAGATTTTACTTCTATAACTTACATTTAAGACTAAATGACAAAGCTAGAGTAACTGCTGGAAAGTTTTCTGAAAAGTAAAAGTAAAATTTTTGCAAGAACCGTNATAATGTGGGGACCCAGACCACTGTAGTAGTCTCTTTTAGCAAAGGAGGAGAAATCATAGTTCAAACAATAATTCTAGATTGGAAGATTTTAATTGAAGATTTTACTTCTATAACTTACATTTAAGGCTAAATGACAAAGCTAGAGTAACTGCTGGAAAGTTTTCTGAAAAGTAAAAGTAAAATTTTTGCAAGAACCGTTATCAGCACCATATTGTTGCACACAGTTTCTTTTCTTTTTCCTTTCTACAAATTCATTTCTCCATTCTCTTAAAAATGTTCAAATACAGGAGTCTTTAGCTAGATGTTGTCTTTTTTTTTTTAACTTTTAAAACAATACTTTATTTTTTAGAGCCCTTTTAGGTACACAGCAAACTAAAAAGGAAAGGTACACAGATATCCCATTTACCCTTTGTCTCCACAAATGCAAAGCTTTCCCCATTAGCAACACCCACCCCAACCAAAGTGATATATTTGTTACAAATGATAATGAAAGATACTTCATAAATTTAAATTAAAATAAAAATGCATTTCCTTCAGTCTCAACCCTGCATGTGACTAGTGGATATTCCATTGGATGGAAAAGATTATAGGACAAACAATACTATATGGTCAAAAAGACTCAATGGATAATCATATCAAATCACATGCAGTATTAGATAAACAGATTCTTTTTGTTTTTATTTCCCAACCCAACCCTAAACACATTCTTTTTTAGTAGTGTTTATTGTTTTGTTTTCTGATAGCATATATCTCTTATACCACCTGTTGCCATATTAGTGTCAGATAAAAAGAATTAAGAGATCTGAATTCCAGTGGCACATTTAGTTAAGCATCTACCCGTCACATTGCCTGAGTTTTAGGCTCCTCATCTAAAAAATGAGGCATCTGAGCCAAATGATCACCCAGGTTTCCATCAGCCTCCAAAATTCTCTTGCCCAAATATCCTTAGTTCAAACAAATATAAACCCTTAGGCCAATATTTAAAGCTAAAATCATAAGAAAGAGCTCTAGTTCATCTTACCTGTCTGTATTGGACTAGAAGCTGAAATTGGAGATCCAGGAATGGGGATTTCAAATGCACACAAAAATCCACTCACTGAGAGTCGTACTTTTTGGTTGTCTTGAGGGAAATTCTACAGAAAAAGAGGTAACATGAGAAGGGAGAAATATTTCAGATAAAATGGAAAATCATCTCTCTGATACATAAAAGCTCACGTCTTAGATGCTTTCACCAATAAAACAAATAAGATGACTGAATAATTTTTTTCAAACAACTAAAAGATGAAAGCTTGATAAACTGACTGAAAACTAACCTTACTGACAAAACTGTTATCCTTTTCCATAGGAAAGCATGTTGTGTATAACAGGCTCCTTAAGTTTTGTCCTTCATTTTAAGCATCTAAATCCCAACCTCAAAGTGTTTTTTCTTTCTTTTTTTTTTTTTTTAAAGATTTTATTTATTTATTTGACAGAGAGACAGCCAGCGAGAGAGAGAACACAAGCAGGGGGAGTGGGAGAGGAAGAAGCAGGCTCATAGCGGAGAAGCCTGATGTGGGGCTCGATCCCACAATGCCGGGATCGCGCCCTGAGCCGAAGGCAAACGCTTAACCGCTGTGCCACCCAGGCGCCCCCCCTTTCCCCCCCTTTTTAAAAAGATTTTATCTATTTATTTGACAGAGAGAGAAACAGCCAGAGAGAGAGGGAATACAGGCAGGGGGAGTGGGAGAGGAAGAAGCAGGCTCCCAGCAGAGAAGCCTGATGTGGGGCTTGATCCCAGGACTCCGGGATCATGCCCTGGGCTGAAGGCAGACGCTGAATGACTGAGCCACCCAGGCGCCCCACCAACCTCAGAGTGTTTTTACCTTTACTTTACATATGAGAAAAACATCAATTAGGTGAGTTTGTTTAGAAACTCCAAAGATAAAATATTAATAATACCAATGGTTGGAGCTCAGTTCAGGGTAGGCAGAATATTTATTATTTTATTTTAAAAAATTTTTTAAACTTATTTTATTTAAATTCAATTAGTTAACATATAGTGTATCATTAGTTTCAGATGCAGAGTTCCGTTATTCATCCGGTGCTCATTACATCACATGCCCTCCTTAATGTCCAATACCCAGTTACTCCATTCCCCCAACCACCTAAATTTATTTATTTTTTTGTTTCAAGTTTTTAATTAAATTCTAGTTAGTTAACATATGGTGTAATATTAGTTTCAGGCAATATATTTATTAAATTGCTTATTTTTCCAGCTTGAATGCTGGAAGAAGTGACTTACATCTTTGTCTTTGCTCTCAAACTTCTTAGTGTATTGAAAGGCCAGGTTTATATATTCATAAAGAAACTGTAAAAGCATACATTTCTAATTATGTATAAAATATACATTTATACATATAAATATGTATAAAATTTTAAACTAGGAAGAATTCTAGTGAGTGTGGTAATACAAAAGAGCTGTAAAGTGTAGAGCAGCAGTCACTGGGGGAATTCTACACTGTAGTGACATAGCTAGATTACTCCATTTGGATAGTACTAGACTTACACATTTCCCTTCTTTAAAAATGCCACTATTATTATTACTTCTTTATTCTGGTAGACAACCCTTTTTAAGGTTTCTGGGATGGGAAATGTGAGAAATTTTTTTGTTCAGTCTTTGTTGTGTTTTAACATCTCCCTCATTCATTAATTGAGAAAACTGTGATTTTTTTTTAATGTAAAAGATTTATTTTATTTATTTGAGAAAGAGAGAGAGAGAGCAGGGGGAAGGGCAGAGGAAGAGGGGGCAGACTGCCTGCTGACCACGGAGGCAGACGCAGGGCTTGATCCCACGACCCCGAGATCATGACCTGAGCCAAATCAAGAGTCAGCCACTCAAATGACTGAGCCATCCAGGTGCCCCAAGAAAACTGTGATCTTTGAAGGATGGAATCAAGGGTTTCTCAGAAAGAATAGTTAATATTACCTTTATATTGGAACCATGTACTTCCGCAAGAAGGATTTGTTCTGATTTAAGCCCACAGAGATCGCTCAGCTGTTTTTTTAATCCTGTATACTTTTCATCCATATTCAGTCGTAGTCCGTATCGTACAGAGGTAGTACCATCCAGCTTAATAACTAGTAAAGAAAAAGCATCTTTTATCAGTAAAATGCAGGTTTCATTGAAAGCTTTCCTATGTGTGTGTATGTGAGACTTGGAAATAGCAAACATTTCAGTCTACAATTTTTTTAAAGATTTTATTTATTATTTATTTGAGAGAGAGAGAACACGAGCAAAGGGAGGAGCAGAGGGAAAAGGAGAAGCAAACTTACTGCTAGCAGGGAGCCCAATGTGGGGCTCGATTCCAGGACCCCAGGATCATGACCCGAGCTGAAGGCAGACGCTTAACTGACTAAGCCAGTTAGGGGACCCAGGCGCCCCTTAGTCTAGTTTTTATTTTATATATAAACTATAATAGATGGTACTCGGTGATGATACTGAGTGAAATCATTATTTTTTGATGTTCATCTACTACAGAAGTGTGAATGGCTCTGCAAGATTTTAAAGAGTTTCTGGCATGTTTGAAATTAACAGAGGAATCAATGAGCACAAGGCTTGGAGCTATATTCCAGGTCTTTCAAACCTTAAATTATGCCTGAAATTAGATTGCTAGATTATAAAATGCTGGCCAATTTTTATGAGAATGCATTATAAAGAAATGACTATACTTACAAATTCAGGTTACCTGAATAAGGGTAAAAGATACTGAAGTTAAGTAATTTTTCAGAACTTTCTGACCTACCTGTTATTTCTAAGTGCATGTAACTGTCCATTGGTAGTGGCAAAGACAAAAAATTGAAAGGGTCAAATCGGACACTTATATGCCCACATGTCTTGCATCTGACTTGGGACCTCAGCTGCCCATGGAACAAATCTACAACAATTGATCTATTCCTTCTCAGATGGTTGTCCCAGGCCTAGCAAGGAAAAAGATTAGAGAACTTTTTTTCCAAAATTCAAAAGATAATTATTTCTACACAAATTCAAATAAATTGGCTAAATCTATTAGGTTTAAACATCAAGAATATAATCCTCTGAAACTAATATAACATTGTATGTCAACAACACTCCAGTAAAAAAAAGAACATAATCCTTAATCCTCATTTAAAATATGGAAGCTTTCTGCCTGTAAATTAACAGTGCAGATATGTAATTTAAAATGTACCATGCCTACTGAGATAGTACAGAAAACCAGTTCTTGAATGGAACGTGATTCTTTCTGTTCAACCTATATGACATTAAATACAGACGGAAAATCCTATTTTTTTTGTTCTTACCATGGTGACAATGATGAATATTAAAGTTCTTTGTCCATTAAAAGGCAGATAAAACATGCCTATTGGTCACACTGTACACAATACTTTAGCAATTATGGGGACTCCAAGTTCTACTGAATTATTATTCCTACATCCCTTTCCAAAAGTTTGCAATATAAAAAGGCAATATTTTAAAATTTGCATTAAGGATGGCTTTTTTGGTATTACTGAACAGGAATTAAACAGAGAAATATAAACTCCTTCACTTCCACAGTAAAATTCTGATTACAGAACAGTTTAGCATTTAAAAGTTGTGCGACACACATTTGTGATCAGAACATTTGATCTATTGCTTACATCGGAAATTCAAAACCGACAAACCTCTGCAGCTACTTCCCAGTCTGGTCGGCCATCGCTGTCCTTCAATTCCACATATGGCTTCTCATGGACTCGGTTGAGATCTTCATGAAGACCATCCAAGAGAAAAGCCAGAAGTTCTTGGGAGTCTTGTTGCTGAAACCCATTAAACCTGGGAGCATATTTTGCTATGGTCCACTATAAATATAACAGGAATCAAACTCATTATTTGCTACCCCATAAAATTTGGAATGAACATGCCCCATTATTCATTCAGAGGCAGTATGAGAAGGTATGTTGCCTTGATTTCAGCAAATATATTTTGAATAATCACAAACTCTTTCTAGCCTTAATCTCAAATGACAAGGAAAAAAAGGTATTTTGGCCAATACTGTATCCCAATTCAGTATCATATAAGCAAACAGTTCTTTTAGGTACACAGATATTACTTAAGACAGGTAGGACAGAAATATTAAAGTATTTACTCTCACTGAAAAAGTTCCGGTTACAGTTTTCTTTTACAGTTAACTTTTCTAGTCTTGTATCCTAACTTTTATTATTAGAGGCAGAATAGCCTTGTGCTTAACTGTGAGGACTTACTAACTAGTTTATAATCTTGGGCAAGCTATTTAACTGCCCTGAGCCTTACTTTCCTAAGCCATAAAATAAGGATAATAATAATATTGCTTTACAGTCTAGGACTATTTAGAAGATTAAATGAGTTCATACACATAAAGTAATTAGAATAGTGCCTGGAAGTGGTTAGGTAGTCAAATTTTTAGCTATTATGACTATTAATTTTAATCTAAAAAGTTTTTATATTATTTTAAAATAAAGATAAAAATAATCCTAAAAATAATAATCCTAACTTCACTATATATAATAATATAAAATTTGTATCCATGAATTTCAGTAATTACATTCTTTCTGCCTTTTATTTTTAATTAAATTAATTAATTAAATTTTTAATTAGGCTCCATGCCCAGCATGGAGCCCAATGTAAGGCTTAAACTCCACCACCCTGAGATTAAGACCTCAGCTGAGATCAGGAGTTGGATGCTTAACTGACTGAGCCACCCAGGCGCCCCTCTTGCTGCTTTTTAAAATTCTATAGATAGAGGTGCCTGGGTGGCTCAGTCGGTTAACTGTCTGCCTTTGGCTCAGGTCATGATCCCAGAGTCCTGGGATCGAGCCCCTCATCGGGCTCCCTGCTCAGCAGGAAGCCTGCTTCTCCCTCCCCCTCTGCTGTTCCCCCTGCTTGTGCTCTCTGGCTCTCTCTCTCTCTGTGTCAAATAAATAAATAAATAAAATCTTAAAAAAAAATTCTATAGATAGAACTAATTATCTTAGTAACATTAAAAATGTACTGAGNCCACCCTGAGATTAAGACCTCAGCTGAGATCAGGAGTTGGATGCTTAACTGACTGAGCCACCCAGGCGCCCCTCTTGCTGCTTTTTAAAATTCTATAGATAGAGGTGCCTGGGTGGCTCAGTCGGTTAACTGTCTGCCTTTGGCTCAGGTCATGATCCCAGAGTCCTGGGATCGAGCCCCTCATCGGGCTCCCTGCTCAGCAGGAAGCCTGCTTCTCCCTCCCCCTCTGCTGTTCCCCCTGCTTGTGCTCTCTGGCTCTCTCTCTCTCTGTGTCAAATAAATAAATAAATAAAATCTTAAAAAAAAATTCTATAGATAGAACTAATTATCTTAGTAACATTAAAAATGTACTGAGTATTATTTACTAGGCTCAGAGGTACACCTTGCAGTTAGAATACTGCTAACAATAAAGGACTAATAAAGGAAGATTTACTACATACACAAGGAAGATATTTGATAAATTAGTAAACTGAATGACATCCCACATTTAGAGTTTGACTTTGACCATTTCCTAACACTACATCTACAGCAGTATCTTGCATACATCTGAACAAGTAAAAGTATTTGACACTTAGTTTATGCCTCATGAAAGATCTAAAACACATTAGTTGGGGCGCCTGAGTGGCACAGCGGTTAAGCGTCTGCCTTCGGCTCAGGGCGTGATCCTGGCGTTATGGGATCGAGCCCCACATCAGGCTCTTCCACTATGAGCCTGCTTCTTCCTCTCCCACTCCCCCTGCTTGTGTGCCCTCTCTCGCTGGCTGTCTCTATCTCTGTCAAATAAATAAATAAAATCTTAAAAAAAAAACAAACAAACACATTAGTTAAACTAAAACTAAAAGCTAAACATAAAAAGCATGCAGAAAAAACCGGTTACTTAAACAACTGCTTAGGACTTTCGTATTATTTTAATCTGCTTACCGGGCTTTAATGGGGCAACATTCTTCTGAGTTCCGCTCCAAAGTTCCTGCACTAAATCCCCATAGCATTTAGCCATATGCCCCTTCATACCAATGGGATTTGTCCTAGAAGTTTGAGAGGAAAATTTGTTGCCAAAGGTTCTCATAAATCACAATCATGTGGGCACAGAAATGTCTAGTATCTATTTTCTCACATCAAAATATCTTTTTAAAACAAGAGAAGTATCCCTTACCCCTAATTTATACTAAATAGGGCAAATAAGATATGACTTTTATCCCCCAAGGTGAAGAAAGAGGAGATTTAAGTGATAGTGGGTTCATATCAAAGTCATAAAGAGAGGGCAATGAACCAAGAAATATTACCTGTTAAGTTCATAAAGATGTCTCCCTGAGATAAAATATTGTGTCAGTGGCTGTGTGTTACTAACACACTGGATGCTTGAGTTCATGAAACAAGTGTTTCCCAGGTTACTCAGACCAGTGGCTCCTTTTTCTGTAGGAACTGTAACAAACAATATGAGAATGAAGCCTAACTATAGTAAGATGTAGCAGGCAGACCAAAAGGTTACTTGTATTCAATGCAATGATTTCTATAATTTTTTTAATCAGCTAAATGGAGCTAATACTTCTTTATGTGGTCTTGGAATGCTAAAGTAGAGAAGGTATTTCACGCAGTGTCGCTGACAATCATGATAATCCACGCTCATTTGTGATCTAAAACTAGCTATGATTCTCTTTAACTGCCACAAAAGTTTTTTAGAATTCAAACAATTCTCTCCTAGTATTGTCTTTAAAAATACATAAATTATTTAATTTCAAGGTCAGAAAAAAATTTGATGCTCCAGGAAAAAGAAAAGTAAAAGGGGACCTAATCACTTTTGAACTAGAAAGCCAAAAGTTAAGATTTCAATAGTTGAGAAAAGAAAAAAGGAATAATTTTAAAATAATCTCTTTAAAAATAATTAACCAGAAACTTACCCTTGTGTCTATCTATTTTACTACTGTTTGCTATAAAGGACATTTCCTCAGGCCAACTCATATCTTTATTGCGAACTGGAAAGACAGAGAGGAATGTGTTAATTTCTAATCCATTCAAATCACACCCACTCACAATTGCTTCTGTTTAAAAAAAAAAAAAGAGTTCTTATTTCTAAATCAGAAACAGAAAAAAACTGAGTTAATTTTAGTAAGTGATTCTGAAACCATTCCAACTCTTTATATGGGGACTTTATAGTCACTTGATTAGAATTCGTTCGTAAGTTACTCCCTCAATTACCTACCTGAATTAAAATTATACTCAAACATCAATAGAAGTAATTAAAGCTCTTAAACTTAATGCATTAGAATTATCACAATTCCTTCTTAAATTGTGACAACTGTCAGAATAATCTATTTTAATACAAAGGCAGCCTGCAATGTTTCCTAAATCTTGAAAGGACAAGATACATTTTAAGTTTTCGGTGACATGCCCATGCCTGTGTATAAATCTATGTGTGAATATACAAGTAAACTCTGTTGGTGAGTGACCAGTGTTGATGACTAATGAAAGCCTCTGCCACTGACTATGCCAGAAAGTTAGTTTTCTTACTCAAACTCAAAAAGGCAGGTTGAAATTTTGTAAACTTATAACCAAATTCACTTGTTTCTACCCAATGTTTCCATTCCTTGTCAACCAATGAATGCAGACTTATTTTTCTTTTAAAGCAATCTAGAGAGTATGTAGGATTACATAAGAGCTTAATGGTTTTTCTTTACTATAAAGAATATAATGATCAAATAATAGCCAGAAAAATTATAAAACAGATTATTAGTAACTAAATCTTTAAATTCTTTCCCTAAAATCTAAAACAGATGCAGCTTCCATCTTGTACCTTCAATTACCAGATGCTGCTCATCTTGGATTTTCAAATATTCCAATCTATGATCCTCATCATCCAGAAGAGTAAGGTAATTCTGTGTACGGAAGAGGAAATGTTTTTGTTAATTTGATTACTAAACTTTAAACAGAAAAGGAAGTAAAAATGATAATTAAAACAATTAAACATGTCCTTGTAGTTCCATAACTCATCTGACAGATATCTGGCGTATTACAGTTGTTCAGAAATATTTATTATTTAGGTGGCAAAATGAAAGAAAAACAATGTCTACTTCATAAACAAATACTTTATGTCTCTAAAACAAAATTATAACAGAATTTTGGGGAGATCAGAGGACTCATCACACACCAAACCAAAATTCATTGAGATTTAGATTTTCTGAAGCACTTACACAAAAGGAATTTTCTTTAGTACCTAGTATGAAATTCAGTAAACATGCTTATGATCAAGATGAAACTTACCAGGAACCAAAAATATAAAATCAAAGTCCTACAGTAGAATTATATGTTTTTGTTTGTGCTCACAAAATTCAGTTATTTAATTCTAAGGTAGATACTATTACGTTGGCCGCTTACTCGTGAGAAAATTGAGACAGTTAAGTGACTTGCTCTGGGTTATACAATTAAACAAGTGGCAGGGCCAGGATTTAATCCCTGGCAGTGTGGCTCCAGGAACTGTGCTCTTAACTATTATACTATACTGCGTCTCAATGGTGATCACTGGACAACATGAAGAGGGAACAACGGAATAGAGAACTGGTTTAAACGACTTATGATCCAATTTTAGAGTATAATCTGAAAGCATACTGCATATGTTATGAAGAACAGATACACAATAAATAGCACTATCTCTGAGAAGGATGGAAGATAGGGGTCAGAAGATGAGAATGAAGAATTTTCACTGTATACTTCTGTAATGTTTGGATTTTTTCAACATGTGTACAAGTCACCTTACAACAGTTAATGACTTACCTCACTGTTGTAGAGCCAGAGGCGCATATCTTCCTCTTTGATGCGTAGCCTTTGAGACAGATATTCATGAATTTCCTTGATGGTCTGCATTCGACTAAAACAGCCTGTATAGGCTAAGACCCGCTTTAGTGGCGCATTCGGAGAAGGTACATTTCCTATGGTCACAGTAATCATAATAAGGAAAAAGGTAGATGTAAAAAAAAGCACCCCACTCAGCAATGACTGCTTTAGGAAATAATGATGAGAAATGAGAGTTATAGGTTTAATAATTTTATAAATTAAGAAGCTTTAAAATGAAGATAGGAGACCAACTGTGTTAAAGTAAGTTCAAAGCCTTAACTTTGAAAGGAAGAGCAATGAAACCATAGGCCCAAGTAATAGGCAGTATGTGGATCCCAAGAAAGAGTGGCAAGTATCAACGACTGACACTGGTATCTTGGCTGCCCTCAGCAGGGTCACACTCAATAGCAAAATCAATATTCAATGTAAGAATGGGGAAGACCATAAGGGATTGGATTTGAATTCTACAGAAAACTGGATTTGTTAAAAAGAAAACCACTGGCCCAAAATGGGATCGCTTAGGTTAAAGCCCTAAGTCAGTAAACCGAGACTTAATACCTAACCTAACTGCAGTTTTAAACCCCTAGAAATGTAACCTTTATTTAACCAGTCAACATGGGAATTTCCCGGTCAGTACGAGGAAATTTATTTAAAGACCCCTACATTCCCTTTAAGACGGTCTGAGACCTTGCCTAAAACAACGGAATCTTTGTGAATAGTTTCCTTTTTTCCACTCCCTCTCTACCTTTAAAACCTTTTTATTTTTTTCCCCTGTAGCTCTTGGGAGCACCCCTCTACTTGCTAGAAGGGATGCTGCCAGGTTCATAAATCAATTAATAAAGCCAATTAGATCTTTAAAATTTACTTGGTTGAATTTTTGTTATTTAACAACCCGACCCACTTTCTTAAAATAAACTGTATTTGAATTACTAATCCCATCACTCTCAGTAATTAAGTGCCCCAATTACCTAGCACAGTAGTTCAATTACACAAGAAACTTTTACTTAAAATTCTAAATAGGCATAGACTCTACAATGGCCAAACAGAGTTTAAGGTGAAACTAAGAAGCTTCCCATGACAAAAAAAATTACCCTGCTGAAAAGGTAGGAGGCGGGAAAACCATATGGCCTGCCTGCAAAATAAGATGACAGCAGACATGATCTTGAATTCCAAGAAGCCTCAAGAAACAAAAAGAATGGCAATAAGGGGAAAGAGAGAGAAGCGAAGAAAGAATATATCAAGTTTAACTACATGCTTTGAAAGAGAAGGGGGATAAAGTGATAAGAGATTATGGAAGTCAAAAATAGGTTGCTAAAACAATCAACTAAACCCTGGTTAACTATTCAGCCAAAAACCCAGGCAAGAGCTGTAGCTTACAACGGTCCTCTCTAGCTATAGGAGATTATAGTTTACTGAGCAACCCAAAACAAAAATAAACTTAGCATATCAATATAATCCATCCAGGGTACAATTATACATGCCAGGTAATTTTCCACCCATCCAATGGAGACTTAGTTTTTTTTCCTCTTATTAAATGCCTTTGAGTCTTCACCTACTAAACAAAGCAGAGCAAAGTATTGGTATCATCCGCTTTTTTAAGAGCTTCCAAAAAGAATTCACTCACCTAAAATAGGCTGAAAAACCATTTAAGAAACAAAGACCCTGTAGCCTTATCTATCAACAAGGCTACGTTTAAGTCATTGTTAACTGTGTCACAGTTTGTACACGCATCACTTCAAAAGTAATAGAAGAGTCTAGTAAACAGTCCTAATACATTGAGTAATGAGAAAGATGAAAAATATGTTCTGGCAGAACAAAACCCAACCATGTTCAATTTTTAAACACATAGCCTAGCAAATCTTTTATTATCAGCAAGCAAAGATAATTCCTACGAGAAAATAAAAGAGCAAATTTTTCCAATTATACATCAGAGGATTAGTTATAAGATTACAGCAAGAAAGCATATTTTCATAAACTTCAAAACGATTAATGATTGATTTCAGAACTAATTAGTAAGGAATAAAATTTCAAATTAAGGATAAATTTGGAGCATAACTACCCAGTTCTAGGATTCAGAAGCATTTGCAAGTGTAGTGTCCAAGTCAATTTCTATTATCTTAAGCCACATAAGAAATTTATTTGAACTCTAGACAGTTTTTATAGCATAGCTCATTAAGCAGGCAGCCACTTATTACACATAACTTTGTGTTTTTGAATAAGCATCAACAAATCTATTGGAATTTACAGAAGCAGCAAAAACCTAGGATCAGCACAAGAGTTACAAAGAATACTTACTAAAAGCGCAACAACACATCTTGCCTCTCATGTTATCTTTCAAAGAGAATTGAGAAAGATATATGCTATGGGTGCCATGGAAGCAAGGCGAATACTTTTATTAAATGGAAAATTAAATCAAGAATGTTTCATAGTGATTCTATTTCACTGCTCCTCGATTTTGACATTTTCCCCAAAGACAAAGTTTGGTGAGGCAGAAGCCAATGCTTTGCTCTAGTTCTTACCAAACAATATGTGTAAGAATCTCCATATATTATGTGAATAAAACCTTTAAGGAAGACATAAAAATCTATTTGATTTCAAAGGACGAATGGCACTTATAGGGTTGGTTTGGGTTCATAGGTAGTTCTTGCATCCTAAGTTATATTAATAACATTCTGGCATTTTTACACAAGGATAATTCATTATTTCTGCTGAAGAACAATGACCTATATTTGCAAAGCAAAAGCATAGAGCAAGTCTTGCCCATCAATAAAATCTAACCTCACAGAAAAGCAAAATGGGAACTTGTATGTCATTTTGATAGGCTTGAAGTTTTTCAAAGCAAATGTGCCATTTTAATTTTCAAAAATATATTCTTCACTTTATATTATCTGCCTCTTAAAAGGCTCCTAGGACCAAGCATGAGAAATGTATCATGTTTTGCCAAAAGAGTCCCAAAAAACACCAACAAATAAACAAAAATATGATATTGTGAAAGAAACTACTTCTCAGAAATTTGAGTGGAGCCGAAAAGACCAGTCAATCATCAACTGGCAGATTCTAACTTAGGGCAAACAAATAATTTATAATGGCTTTTTTTTTCAAAGAAAAAAATTATGTGAAATGTATTCTATTTATTTTCTTTGTATGTTTACAAACCAGAAAAGGAAATAATTCTCCTCAGTTTGATGCTGAGACTTTGCCACTACCCTATCTAGTCTTGCGCATGACCATAGATCTAAGCCCCACAGATTTACTGATTCTGTATGAAAGTAGACGGGAATATGTGTTAGTACAGTGGCGCCAGACTTTGAGCAACTTGGTTGTTTTTGTTTTTAAAGAAATGCATGGTATTCTTGCTGCATTCTTAAGTTACCTCTCGGTAAATGCTGAGGAAACATTCTCAGGCTCATCATACCCATATTCACCCAGATGTTAGACTGCTGTGTCCGAGTGGCAGGCTGCTGTCTTAGGAAGAGAAGATAGCGAGGAAATAACTCCAGCTCTGGGATTTCTGTTTTGCTATTCTTGATCACCTGTTGTTATAAAAGATATAATGTGATCACTATAAAAGAAGAAACAAAACTTGTCATTTTTTATTGAATTTCTGAGATTTATTTTTAAACTAAAATGTTCAATAGGTTCACTACCTATACTTGTTAGATTACAGAGATTCATACATTTAAATTACATGGGTTTAAATATTCTCAGCCTTCTGGTCCTAAATCCATCTTCCAAGATTAGAACTGGTGAATATTTTCTCCTCTTTTATTTAAACGCAAGTAACACTGAAATTAAGGGGGAAAATCCGAAATATTACTTATAATTCTATTAACTTCACACTATAATTCTTTTCACTTTTATATACTTCATGTATATAAATGATCATCTTTTAAGGGACATATTCTTAGGACTAGAGTTATAAGTCAAAAAGTATGGAAGGCCATATCACTAACTATCTAAGTCACTTTGCCACCCAAAGTGTAGCAATTTACAATATTCTCAGAAATTTATGAACGTACTTTTCTCATAAAATCTTATCAGTGACATCATATGAAAACACCTCGTTTCCTTAACACGTATAAACAGTATTATAAATTTGCTTAAAATTTTATTTCTTATATTAGTAGTAAGGATAAAAGTGTTTTCATATAAAAATCTGCTATGTTCTACCGTAATTGGTTTATTCAATGTATTTTTGTCTATGATTAAAACAATTACACTGGATGCACAAAATTGAGATTCATGTTGAAGCAGGATTTTTCAGTAACCCTCTCCAATAATGTGCTTGCTAACCCAAAGACACAGGAAAATATTTCATTATAAAAATATTGCTCTAAGAGTTTTAAGAGTAGAACATTATCAATTTAGTATTCTAAAAGGATAGCAGGATTAACATACTTTAAAAATATAAAACCTTACATAATCTTTAACAGTCTCAAGCGATCAAGTTTTATTTTATTTCCCTCTGCCCCAGGTAACCAATGTCTTCTGCAATAGAGTATTTTTCACAAGAGGGGGCGGTAAGAACCAAATGAAAACAAGGCTACAAACCAAACCTTTAGGACTTTTTCTTAAAAGTAGTCCGCATATTCTGATATGCTATGGTATGGCATTGGAAAGCTCCATTGGGGAGCTTTTTCAAATCTTACTTAAACGATAAACAGTAAAAGGGCTCTCCCTGGTATTCTCCCCTAAGACTGCTAGAAGAAGTCTGTCCACTTCTAGACGCACTAACCACTACAAAGTCAACCACAGTTTCTTATAATTTTAGTTTAATATGATTTGAGGAAAGATTAATAATCCAGGTACTGGTAGTTGTCAGGCTACATGAAAACATACCTATGGCAGAATCTGAGCTGATAATGAGGTAGTTTTTATAGCATGTATCTTGTTTGCCAAGATAACAAGTGATTTTGTGAAAAATTCAAATTAACAAATTCTTAAGCACAAACATACAAAAACACGTATTTATTTACATATTAGTTATTCTTGTTTTTGAACTTGTTAACCTCAGTGACAACTGGCAAACAACAGATGCAATTGCATGTGCAAGAATTTACCTTAAAGAGATCACCACACGTTTGTAAAAAACCCTGAGATCAAGACCTGAGCTGAGATCAAGAGTCAGATGCTTAATCAACTGAGCTACCCAGGCGCCCCAAAGTTATTTTTAAATAAATAGTATGACTTATGTAAGTATGAAGGTGAAAGCATTTATTTTTTTACCTTGCCATGGCAATACATTTCATATTCTCTACCTGAAAACACCATATTTTAAGTGTCTTTTTGCAGCGTTTTTTCCTGCAACCAGGCAAATGTCTCATGTTTAGAGATGAAAAAATTCTATTAAGCCAGCAAATGCAGCTCTGGTCTAGTAAGATTATTTTATTTTTTAAAAAGATTTTATTTATTTGACAGAGAGAGACACAGCAAGAGAAGGACACAAGCAGAGGCAGAGGGAGAAGCAGGCTTCCCGCTAAGCAGGGAGCCCAACGCAGGGCTCGATCCCAGGACCCTGGGATCATGACCCGAGCCAAAGGCAGACGCCTGATGAGTGAGCCACCCAGGCACCCCTGATCTAGTAAAATTATTTTAATATTTGTCTGACGTCAATGTAAAAAACATGACCTTGTGTGAGGCTCTGAAAAAACTCATTTAATAATAATAATGATGATGTTAGCAATTGTCAACATTTACTGACCACTTACTATAAATCAGATGCTGCACTAATCCTATGTATTATTTATATTATCAAAACAACTCTAATGAAGTAGATACTGTTATCACCACTTTACAGAGGAGGGAGATAAGATTTAGAGACTGGAACACTGGTAATCCAAATCTAGGCAGGCTCTAATACATCAAACTATATATATGTCAAACACAATTATCACAACATTTTCCCAGATATATTCCCAGATATAGAATATTAACACAGAGCTGGAAAGTCCCAGAAATTAAGTGACTAACTGAAGGACTACCCCACCTCCCAATAAATAAAGTACATACGTATATGTATCTATTTATATTCGTATCTATATGTATCTTCTAGGAGTTCTGATGCCAAATACAGTAGGAACCTTTTGGAGCCAACAAATACAAAGCCCAAATTCCTGATTCCAACTTAAACACAATTTTTAACAAACGTAATTATTAATAAGTCAAAATCAACATCAAAATTACAGACTAAGGCTTTAGAACAGGCTTTTATTCTATTTGGAAGTGATTTAAGTTACTGTTATATCATTTATGCAAACTTTTCTGGTATAAGAAAGTTCTATCTCGGACAGTACGTGAGGAAGAGTGTTTCTTGATCTACAAAAAGAACCTTCTTACAAAGTATTTTACTGTATTGACAACGCAAAGAGTATTCAGGGTATGAGTCCTGTTGTTTACTGTATAAGCTCAACAGTATAAGGTATAGTTAACTCACTAATATTTTGATATTATATACTTCAAGTCTTTTAAATTTTTTTAGAGTATTTTGTTTATGCTCTGAATGACTCGTCCTAGTAATGGCAACAATCAGAATTCACCTCCCTTGGATTCCTTTTATCATCCTGTTATCATCATTTTTGAGTCCTTCCCTCAAATACACAAAACACAAAAATCCACCAATAACTATGGGATGAATGAATCCCTAACTGGATGCCTGTGTGGTTAATAAAAATAGTCTCAGAAGTAATCACTGCCCTACTTCCCCTATATTCACTGACGTTTTTGGAACCGGCTCTCAGACTCCTGCTCCACCTAAGCCCTACCATTCTCCTAAAGTCTGCATTTATATGGATGACTTATTTAACAGCCTAGCCTCACAATCCCTTCACTTTATTTAGTCCAGTGACTATTCACTCCATGTAAGCCACCCACTCCCACAAGCACGTCATTGTAGAGCTGGTACTAATACAGTGCTTGGTAAATGTATGAATAAATGAATGAATAAAATAAAGGGACCTAAATTTTGTTCAACTAATTTACAGGTACTGAGTACTCTGCTGCCATAAGTAAGAACTAATTTGTGGATCGAGAGATTCATACAGAAAAGTAACGGAAGACCCAAACTAGGACTGCTCCTTATACAAAGCACCACTGGTTATACTTACAGGTCTAGGTAGAGCCAGGTTTGCTCCATACCAGTGATAAAGTGCTCTCCACACAGGTTCTGGGACCATTTCATAATCTCTTCCGTGGATCAGCTGTGGGGTTCGTTTTAATCGTCCTCCTTCTAGTGTTAGTGATGTAGCCTTAGAAAAAATGTAATACAAATGTTGATATTTAATATTTTTAGTATTACAGTCTCTTGTGTTTTAACAAAATCTAGACAAAGGAGAACAAACACATATGTCACTACTCAGTTTTATGTTATTGGAAAATAATTTTCTAAAAGAGATTTTTATTTCTAACTTTCAAAATAAATTATTTAAGCAAGAGAACTCAAGGCAAATCATTTGAAAAATCACTGGAACATTTGGAAATAAGGCTGGTTTTCACAGATTTCTTTCAAACAACAGAAAATATTATTTTGAAAAAAAATTTCACATACACATAAAACTACATCTCCACAGTAGCTGTCCTAAGTAAGAATATTTCTAAGGATTATTACACTGCTTCTATGCANTACATGAAAACATACCTATGGCAGAATCTGAGCTGATAATGAGGTAGTTTTTATAGCATGTATCTTGTTTGCCAAGATAACAAGTGATTTTGTGAAAAATTCAAATTAACAAATTCTTAAGCACAAACATACAAAAACACGTATTTATTTACATATTAGTTATTCTTGTTTTTGAACTTGTTAACCTCAGTGACAACTGGCAAACAACAGATGCAATTGCATGTGCAAGAATTTACCTTAAAGAGATCACCACACGTTTGTAAAAAACCCTGAGATCAAGACCTGAGCTGAGATCAAGAGTCAGATGCTTAATCAACTGAGCTACCCAGGCGCCCCAAAGTTATTTTTAAATAAATAGTATGACTTATGTAAGTATGAAGGTGAAAGCATTTATTTTTTTACCTTGCCATGGCAATACATTTCATATTCTCTACCTGAAAACACCATATTTTAAGTGTCTTTTTGCAGCGTTTTTTCCTGCAACCAGGCAAATGTCTCATGTTTAGAGATGAAAAAATTCTATTAAGCCAGCAAATGCAGCTCTGGTCTAGTAAGATTATTTTATTTTTTAAAAAGATTTTATTTATTTGACAGAGAGAGACACAGCAAGAGAAGGACACAAGCAGAGGCAGAGGGAGAAGCAGGCTTCCCGCTAAGCAGGGAGCCCAACGCAGGGCTCGATCCCAGGACCCTGGGATCATGACCCGAGCCAAAGGCAGACGCCTGATGACTGAGCCACCCAGGCACCCCTGATCTAGTAAAATTATTTTAATATTTGTCTGACGTCAATGTAAAAAACATGACCTTGTGTGAGGCTCTGAAAAAACTCATTTAATAATAATAATGATGATGTTAGCAATTGTCAACATTTACTGACCACTTACTATAAATCAGATGCTGCACTAATCCTATGTATTATTTATATTATCAAAACAACTCTAATGAAGTAGATACTGTTATCACCACTTTACAGAGGAGGGAGATAAGATTTAGAGACTGGAACACTGGTAATCCAAATCTAGGCAGGCTCTAATACATCAAACTATATATATGTCAAACACAATTATCACAACATTTTCCCAGATATATTCCCAGATATAGAATATTAACACAGAGCTGGAAAGTCCCAGAAATTAAGTGACTAACTGAAGGACTACCCCACCTCCCAATAAATAAAGTACATACGTATATGTATCTATTTATATTCGTATCTATATGTATCTTCTAGGAGTTCTGATGCCAAATACAGTAGGAACCTTTTGGAGCCAACAAATACAAAGCCCAAATTCCTGATTCCAACTTAAACACAATTTTTAACAAACGTAATTATTAATAAGTCAAAATCAACATCAAAATTACAGACTAAGGCTTTAGAACAGGCTTTTATTCTATTTGGAAGTGATTTAAGTTACTGTTATATCATTTATGCAAACTTTTCTGGTATAAGAAAGTTCTATCTCGGACATTACGTGAGGAAGAGTGTTTCTTGATCTACAAAAAGAACCTTCTTACAAAGTATTTTACTGTATTGACAACGCAAAGAGTATTCAGGGTATGAGTCCTGTTGTTTACTGTATAAGCTCAACAGTATAAGGTATAGTTAACTCACTAATATTTTGATATTATATACTTCAAGTCTTTTAAATTTTTTTAGAGTATTTTGTTTATGCTCTGAATGACTCGTCCTAGTAATGGCAACAATCAGAATTCACCTCCCTTGGATTCCTTTTATCATCCTGTTATCATCATTTTTGAGTCCTTCCCTCAAATACACAAAACACAAAAATCCACCAATAACTATGGGATGAATGAATCCCTAACTGGATGCCTGTGTGGTTAATAAAAATAGTCTCAGAAGTAATCACTGCCCTACTTCCCCTATATTCACTGACGTTTTTGGAACCGGCTCTCAGACTCCTGCTCCACCTAAGCCCTACCATTCTCCTAAAGTCTGCATTTATATGGATGACTTATTTAACAGCCTAGCCTCACAATCCCTTCACTTTATTTAGTCCAGTGACTATTCACTCCATGTAAGCCACCCACTCCCACAAGCACGTCATTGTAGAGCTGGTACTAATACAGTGCTTGGTAAATGTATGAATAAATGAATGAATAAAATAAAGGGACCTAAATTTTGTTCAACTAATTTACAGGTACTGAGTACTCTGCTGCCATAAGTAAGAACTAATTTGTGGATCGAGAGATTCATACAGAAAAGTAACGGAAGACCCAAACTAGGACTGCTCCTTATACAAAGCACCACTGGTTATACTTACAGGTCTAGGTAGAGCCAGGTTTGCTCCATACCAGTGATAAAGTGCTCTCCACACAGGTTCTGGGACCATTTCATAATCTCTTCCGTGGATCAGCTGTGGGGTTCGTTTTAATCGTCCTCCTTCTAGTGTTAGTGATGTAGCCTTAGAAAAAATGTAATACAAATGTTGATATTTAATATTTTTAGTATTACAGTCTCTTGTGTTTTAACAAAATCTAGACAAAGGAGAACAAACACATATGTCACTACTCAGTTTCACGTTACTGGAAAATAATTTTCTAAAAGAGATTTTTATTTCTAACTTTCAAAATAAATTATTTAAGCAAGAGAACTCAAGGCAAATCATTTGAAAAATCACTGGAACATTTGGAAATAAGGCTGGTTTTCACAGATTTCTTTCAAACAACAGAAAATATTATTTTGAAAAAAAATTTCACATACACATAAAACTACATCTCCACAGTAGCTGTCCTAAGTAAGAATATTTCTAAGGATTATTACACTGCTTCTATGCAATTACTTAATCATAAAATACCCTCACAGAAATAGACTATGCAGAGATTTCCATCTACAACAGGTTAATTTAACGAACCATGAATGTATGAATGTCATGCTATAAGTTAAAACCTCTAGAATGAAATTTATTTGCCACTGAAAGAGAAGTATTTTAAGTAGATATCATATCACCTACCTTTACAGGTTCTTGAGTTTCTAGTGGCTGGTTATCAATAGCCCCTGGTTTCTGAGGATTGAGATGCAACAAAATATTCCCATTGGCTCCTAGCAAACACTGGTTGTTATTGTCAGAAGTGTTATGTTGTCGAGCAAAGCACATATCTGCCCCTGGTATGGCAGAATACAGAAAGCCTGTAAGGGAAAAGAGGATGGAATCTCCTTATTTTTAGTTATTATACATAAATAGGTGTGAAGATATGAACTCAATGTCCATGTATTAGATTAA
>NC_048230.1:11155910-11161548 GCF_002007445.2 Ailuropoda melanoleuca
AGCCTATGGATAGCCCAGGTCAGAGTAAGCACATATCAAAAAGGACCTTAAAGAATGTTAAAAATAATCTGGGTGCTAAAGCTCATCAGAGACAGAACTTCTAGGACTGCTGAATGATCGCTGTAATGTCAGATGGGGAACAAGAAGGGGTAGATTCTGCGGAGAACTTTGTAGAGAAGATGCTAGCTCTGCCCAACTTGCCAGATCTCAAAGATGAAATAACAGAGTAAGGCGGACAGTACTGCCACTGTTATCAGCAGAGGGATCAGCTCAACTCAGCTACACCATAAAAACAAAGCATTTTTCCCAAATGTGTAGAAACACTGAGTTTTAGGTAGGTACCAATGACTGCAGGGGATTATGGGAAGCATTATGACCTTTTCTCAATAATTTCACAAAATAATCCCCCAATTCCAGCCTGAAATGTCTGTAGAATCTGATATGAGGGTGTATTTAACCCAAAGAAGGCAGAGAGAGTCCTGGAGATGGAATTCTAGATTTTCTCAAAAACTGTTTTTCCAAATCTAAATTTATTGACAAAATAATTTAACAGCAATACGGAGAGAAGTAGCTTTAATCAACGAAAAGAGTGAAAATATTTTCTTCCTTCCTTCTTTCCTTTCTTTTCTTTCCTTCCTTTTTTTTTTTAACAAATGAACTTATTTATTTTAAGTAGGTCCACGCCCAGTGTGGGCCTTGAACCACAACTGTAAGATCAAAAGTTGCGTGCTCTACTGACTGAGCCAGCCAAATGCCCCAACAGTGAACATATTTTCAAATTGAGAGATTAATGAAGTAAATACAGAAGAGCTTCTCTTTTTAAAGCTACTAATATCTTCAAGAATTTTATAATTGACGATTTCATTCAAAACTTATTTCTGTGAATGGAAGCCTGATTATATCCTACAAAGCACATTCTCTGACAAAGTATACTCCCTTAAGAAATGACCCTGAATAAACTTTATGGGAAACAAGCCATACTTACCACTGCCAGCAGTTTCTGAGGCTTCAGATGCAGAAGAAATGTTGTCTGAAAATTTCTCTTCTGTGGTGTTCACAGAACTGAGGCTGCCTCCTCCGATTCTATCTTCACTCTGCTCTATACAATGTACTGCTGTTCCAAATGAGTATTTTCCTCCATTCAGAACAGATGATGGCTCAATTACAACAGGGCTGGCATCCTAAAAATCATGAAGTCAGAGATTACAAGGTACAATTTAATAATCCAAGAACTAAGCAGCCTTCAAAAATTAATCCCAAATTATCTATTGCTTCTAATCCTGTAGTTAGCTACCGCCAATTAAGAACATTTTAATGTTTAACTAAATTTTAGTTTTTTCAAGGGGAAGAGTGTGTATAAATAAAATTGATAAGGCAGACTGGAAACACATTCTGCAAACGACTCTGTGAAACAAAGTGAGTGAGTGATGTATGTACGTTATGTGTTTATTTAGTTAAAATCTTTTTTTTTTTTNATAGCCCCTGGTTTCTGAGGATTGAGATGCAACAAAATATTCCCATTGGCTCCTAGCAAACACTGGTTGTTATTGTCAGAAGTGTTATGTTGTCGAGCAAAGCACATATCTGCCCCTGGTGTGGCAGAATACAGAAAGCCTGTAAGGGAAAAGAGGATGGACTCTCCTTATTTTTAGTTATTATACATAAATAGGTGTGAAGATATGAACTCAATGTCCATGTATTAGATTAATGCTATTTTTCTGTTGGCATGTCAGTACAGTATAAGATTCTGATAACTCTGTAGAAGATAGGAAATATACACGTAATCCTTCTGGACAACACCTAGCCTAACACTTTAAAAACCGTTACCAAACGAGGCACCTGACTGGCACAGTCGGTTAAGTGTCCGATTCTTAAACTCAGGTCATGATCTCAGGGTGGTGAGATCCAGCCCCATGTCTGGCTCCAGGCTCAGCTCAGCATGGAGTCTGCTTGAGATTCTTTCTTTCCCTCTCCCTCTGGCCCCCAGCCCTCTCACCCCCATTCACATGCTCTCTCTCTAAAATAAATAAATACAAATCTTAAAACAAAACAAAACAAAAACCCACCAAACGGTTACCAAATGAACATTTGGCCAGCCTCTTAAAATATCTAATAATTCATAAGAATTATACATCCTCTGACAGAAAAGGAAGAAGTATGGCCAAATAGCTGGGCTCTCACACAGTCACCCTTAATTCTTCTTTTCCACTTCTAAACACGTTCCAAGTGTTCTTATTAATTTGGTCATAAGAAGTCTCTAAACCAAAGGGAAGGAGCTAAAACAAGAACTCAAACAGAAGAGTGCCAGAGAAGGGGGAATTGTTTCTTAATAAATTTATTTCAAAGGAAGGCATGCGAGGTCACAATAGAAAAATGCACACAGAAAAATAATGATGACTTAAGGGTTGTGAACCTCCACAGTATTTTAAGGCATTTCAACTCTGAACTATAGACTAACTGTTCTAGCCATCAATCAGGTAAACATCCTAGCCATCAGTCACTTTAAACCTTTCGTCTGCGGCACTGCTAAGCCTATGGATAGCCCAGGTCAGAGTAAGCACATATCAAAAAGGACCTTAAAGAATGTTAAAAATAATCTGGGTGCTAAAGCTCATCAGAGACAGAACTTCTAGGACTGCTGAATGATCGCTGTAATGTCAGATGGGGAACAAGAAGGGGTAGATTCTGCGGAGAACTTTGTAGAGAAGATGCTAGCTCTGCCCAACTTGCCAGATCTCAAAGATGAAATAACAGAGTAAGGCAGACAGTACTGCCACTGTTATCAGCAGAGGGATCAGCTCAACTCAGCTACACCATAAAAACAAAGCATTTTTCCCAAATGTGTAGAAACACTGAGTTTTAGGTAGGTACCAATGACTGCAGGGGATTATGGGAAGCATTATGACCTTTTCTCAATAATTTCACAAAATAATCCCCCAATTCCAGCCTGAAATGTCTGTAGAATCTGATATGAGGGTGTATTTAACCCAAAGAAGGCAGAGAGAGTCCTGGAGATGGAATTCTAGATTTTCTCAAAAACTGTTTTTCCAAATCTAAATTTATTGACAAAATAATTTAACAGCAATACGGAGAGAAGTAGCTTTAATCAACGAAAAGAGTGAAAATATTTTCTTCCTTCCTTCTTTCCTTTCTTTTCTTTCCTTCCTTTTTTTTTTTAAACAAATGAACTTATTTATTTTAAGTTGGTCCACGCCCAGTGTGGGCCTTGAACCACAACTGTAAGATCAAAAGTTGCGTGCTCTACTGACTGAGCCAGCCAAATGCCCCAACAGTGAACATATTTTCAAATTGAGAGATTAATGAAGTAAATACAGAAGAGCTTCTCTTTTTAAAGCTACTAATATCTTCAAGAATTTTATAATTGACGATTTCATTCAAAACTTATTTCTGTGAATGGAAGCCTGATTATATCCTACAAAGCACATTCTCTGACAAAGTATACTCCCTTAAGAAATGACCCTGAATAAACTTTATGGGAAACAAGCCATACTTACCACTGCCAGCAGTTTCTGAGGCTTCAGATGCAGAAGAAATGTTGTCTGAAAATTTCTCTTCTGTGGTGTTCACAGAACTGAGGCTGCCTCCTCCGATTCTATCTTCACTCTGCTCTATACAATGTACTGCTGTTCCAAATGAGTATTTTCCTCCATTCAGAACAGATGATGGCTCAATTACAACAGGGCTGGCATCCTAAAAATCATGAAGTCAGAGATTACAAGGTACAATTTAATAATCCAAGAACTAAGCAGCCTTCAAAAATTAATCCCAAATTATCTATTGCTTCTAATCCTGTAGTTAGCTACCGCCAATTAAGAACATTTTAATGTTTAACTAAATTTTAGTTTTTTCAAGGGGAAGAGTGTGTATAAATAAAATTGATAAGGCAGACTGGAAACACATTCTGCAAACGACTCTGTGAAACAAAGTGAGTGAGTGATGTATGTACGTTATGTGTTTATTTAGTTAAAATCTTTTTTTTTTTTAGATTTTATTTATTTATTTGACAGAGAGATAGAGCACAAGTAGGCAAAGCGGCAGGCAGAGGGAGAGGGAGAAGCAGTCTCCCTGCTTAGCAGGGAGCCTGATGTGGGGCTGGATCCCAGGACCCTGGGAAGATTTTATTTATTTATTTGACAGAGAGATAGAGCACAAGTAGGCAAAGCGGCAGGCAGAGGGAGAGGGAGAAGCAGTCTCCCTGCTTAGCAGGGAGCCTGATGTGGGGCTGGATCCCAGGACCCTGGGATCATGACCTGAGATGAAGGCAGAGGCTTAACCCACTGAGCTACCCAGGAGGCCCTGTTTATTTTTTTAAAGATTATTTGTTATTTCAGAGGGGAGCAGGGTGGGGGCGTTGGGGGGAGCAGCAGAAGGAGAGGGAGAGAGAGAATCCCCAGCAGACTACCTGCCAAGTGTGGAGCCTGAGACGGGGCTCAATCTCATGACCCTGAGATCTCGAGCTGAGCCGAAATCAAGAGTTGGATGCTCAACTGACTGAGTCACCCAGGCGCCCCTGTTTATTTATTATTTTTTAACGTAAGCTCTACGTCCAATGTGGACCCTAAAACNGTTATTTCAGAGGGGAGCAGGGTGGGGGCGTTGGGGGGGAGCAGCAGAAGGAGAGGGAGAGAGAGAATCCCCAGCAGACTACCTGCCAAGTGTGGAGCCTGAGACGGGGCTCAATCTCATGACCCTGAGATCTCGAGCTGAGCCGAAATCAAGAGTTGGATGCTCAACTGACTGAGTCACCCAGGCGCCCCTGTTTATTTATTATTTTTTAACGTAAGCTCTACGTCCAATGTGGACCCTAAAACCATGACCCTGAGATCAAGAGTCGCATGCTCTACCGACTGAGCCAGCAAGGTGCCCCCATCAGTTTTAAATTAGACTATCCACCAAAAAAGTCAAAATTGTATGGACAACAGAACCAAAAGGACCTATGGCCAAAGAAGTAGAAAGGTATATTAGGCTTGAGTAGTTTATATTACTAATTCTATGTTTGGCCTTCAGTGTGTGGATTTCATGGCAATTTCTTAAAGATAATATTGATCTTCTCATAGCTCTTCTGGTATTGAGTCCATACCAACAAAAATGGATTCAATTTAAATTAAGTTTCAAAAGAAATTTTCAGTAAACAAGATGACTTATTTATATTAATTCAATCTTTTTTCAATTATGCTTTTTGATTTATTTGGTCTGGAGCGGAACAGAGGTATTTCTTTTCTTTCTTTTTCGTAAAGGCCTTTATGTGATCCTACTATGTAGTCAAAATTGATAACCACTGCCCTAGTGAGGATTATAGTCTCATACCTTTGTTTTCATAATGTGCTCCAAATGCTGAGGGTTTGTAGTAACTGATTTCTTACTGAATGTACTACTTGCTCTGAACTTGCTTTTTAGAAAGATTCAGATTTTAATGAACTTTTGGGTCATTTGCTTCTTTCTTACAAAAATGGAGTAAAACTAATAAGACAACCAATTTGAAAGAATAACTTGAGAGGTATGGTCTTCTGTCAAGTCACCTCAGTTTCCTCCAGAAAAATCACTTTATTTTTGCTACAAGTGTTCTTGAACTTAAATGATGTCCACATAACAATCATGTGGACTTGACAGGCAACTC
>NC_048230.1:11161897-11217441 GCF_002007445.2 Ailuropoda melanoleuca
TCTCCTTTAATTCCACTTGAGTAAAAAAAAATTCCTTCAAGCTGTCCTCTGAGTTTGACATTTAACAGAATTTCAAAGAAAAATATCTGCAATTGTATTTTAAATGGTTTTTTAAAAAGATTTAATTAATTAATTAATTTGAGAGTGTGTGAGAGAGTGAGAGAGAGAGAGAGAGAGCGCGCTGCACAAGCCGGGGAGGGGGAAAGGGGCAGAGGGAGAGGGAGCAGCAGACTCCCAGCTGAGCAGGGAGCCCAACTCAGGCTCAATCCCAGGACCCCGGATTACGACCTGAGCTGAGGGCAGACACTTAACCTACTGAGCCACCCAGGCCCCCAGGGTTTGGAAATCTCATATATAGCCTATATTTCTAAAGAAAATTTACATGAAACCATTCAATTTGAGAGTGTGTGAGAGAGTGAGAGAGAGAGAGAGAGAGCGCGCTGCACAAGCCGGGGAGGGGGAAAGGGGCAGAGGGAGAGGGAGCAGCAGACTCCCAGCTGAGCAGGGAGCCCAACTCAGGCTCAAACCCAGGACCCCGGATTACGACCTGAGCTGAGGGCAGACACTTAACCTACTGAGCCGCCCAGGCCCCCAGGGTTTGGAAATCTCATATATAGCCTATATTTCTAAAGAAAATTTACATGAAACCATTCTTATTTCTTATTCCGGACAGCTTAGTCCTTAGGATGAAATCTACAGATCTTTGGTAAGGAAACGGGGTGATAAAAATATTACCATGCATTAAATCTGTTAAAGTTTTACAGTAATTCAGCAACAGAATAATTGTAATAGCTTATCAGAGACTGCAATTTTTGTCACCAGTGACTGCACACTATACTGTATGCTTTTAACATAGCGCAGTGAATGATACCCTTTTTAGAGAATAAAGGCTTTTCTTCACTTATTTTCCAATGTTCCAACTAGAGTGGTCTACCTTCTGTCTAACTTGTTTTTCTGTTCTAGGAATCTACTGCTCTCAGTGTCCGGCACTTTTCTGAAACTGTCACCACTACTCAGGTTCTTTCTTCTTTCCCCTTCTCTCCCCTGTTTTTCAGGTCATTGCTTCCACCCTTGGCTTTCAGTGAAATTGTCAACATTTTCGGTCGACTTATCTTATGACTGCTTTCCTTCTACATGTTAAACAAACCACGAATGGTCATATACATAGTCACTGGCTCTGAGTGTTATTTCCAGTTGCTCCTGGAAACTTTTTCCCCTTAAATGTCAAAGGGTCCTGTTTTGTTTTACTGACTTCTGGCTCTGGAACTATTAGCAACTATCCTGTGTTTTCAGAAGATAGGTCTCTAGGTAGGTAAAGTTTCACTGATGGTGAAAAATTTCCTCCTTCTCTGAGTCAATGATTCTTAAAAGGGCTACGAGGCACTTTAATATAAGATAGTTCTATTTTGAGCATGTCATGATTTCTTCTGAGTTGTATCAGTGGTGAATGATGTTCCAAAATAAGTGCCAGGATTCACCTTCTTCTCTATCAGTAATGATGCTACTTTCTTCTATGCATATGTATACTACAAGTATTAATGAACTTAAACAACTACTAGTTATGCCAATTTTATATTTCATTAGTCTGCAATGCTGGTTTTTTAAAAATGGAAGGTAGTATGGCGTAACGGAGAAAGTACTAAGGTAGGAATCAAGAGACCTGAACTCTAGAAATCTAGATCAGGTAATAAAGTAATAGCCCAATACAACTCTGTGCAGTTACAAAACCTAAAGGGTCCTCCAGAGGCTTTGTCTGTAAACTTTGAAAAGAGAAGTGCTTAAAGGACTTTCTAATTCCAAAGTCACATAACAACCAATAATACATAATAAACAGCAAAATCTGTACATGAGTAGTAAGAGCTGCTCCCTCAGTTCTCAAATAGGAGGGAAGACAAGAATATATACTACAATGATGACAAATGGAAAAGATTTCACCATTTCTCCCCATTTACATTTGTGCAAAAGGAGATTTCACATACTTTGGCTCATTAAAGAAGGAACAGATCCCATGAGCAGATCAAATATACAAACTCAAGTCAATCATTCATATCTGAGGCAAACCACTTCTAAGAAAGGATTGCTTATTTTTCCTGCTCCCTTAGTCTCTATCTAGGCATGCTACTGCCTGAAAGATACAGTCTACCCTCATAGACAATTAGTAATTCACATAAGCAAATATGCCATTTTATGAAGAGACATTAACTAAAGCTAACTGATATCTTACTAAGTGGGTAGACTAAGGCCAGAGGAAATTATCCAACACATTAAAAACATCCATTTATTTTTCTTAAATAAAGCATTTGCCAAAATTACCATATATACTGGAAAGGCAAATATAAATCACTAATTACTACTGCTACTGCTGCTAAAAACACGGCTAGTATTACTACCATTACTCCCTTTAACTTTACATAGGGTCCTACTTGCCAGGCATGGGGCTACATGTTTCATATATGTTAATTCATTTAATTCTTTGTAATAACCTTATTGAAACAGGTATCATTATTAAACCTGTTGTTTGTATGAGGAAACTGAGGATAAGTAACTTGTCCAAGGTCATACCACAAGTAGCAGGCCCAGGACTCTAACACAGGGAGTACAAGCTCACTACCATTATCCTATACTGTTTTCTCAGACTATTAGCTAATACTTATTGAGTACTTACTATGTGCCAGACACTGTTCCAAAACGCTTAACATGTATCAACTCCTTTATCTTTATAACAACCTGTGATGGAGGTAACTGTTCTTAATCTCATTTTACAGACAAGGCCAAGGATGTCACTTCTTAAAAAAGTGATTTGCATTTATTTATTTTTAAAAAAAAGATTTTATTTATTTATTTATTTATTTATTTATTTGAGAGCGAGAGAGCATGAGCAGGGCAGAGGGAGGGAAAAGCAGACTCCTTGCTGATCTGGGAGCTCGACACGGGGCTTGATCCGTGGGATCATGACCTGAACTGAAATCAAGAATCAGATGCTTAACTGACTAGCCACCCAGATGCCCCTAACCAGTTTCATTTTAAAGTAAACTTTAAAGTCTGCATTTGACAGACACATACTAGACAGTAATACAGAATGCCCAGTGGAGAGAATATGACACTTAAGTGTAGATTTCCCCCTCCACATCTCTCCCTTACCACCCTCCACTAATTCTTTTAATACACAAAAGGGTTATGGCAGGCAAGAGCAAATCAGGTTTGTGTCCTCAGCAGTACACTTCTGTCTGTTTAGAAGGGATGTGCAGCTAAGAAAAAGACCTCTACTGTGTTCCTACAGGAAACAGATACTTCAAAACACAAAATGAGGTTAACTTTGCGTCTGCAGCCAGTAAAACATTAATAACCATTCATTCTAAGGCCAATCTAAGAACATAAAGAACAAAAAGCATTTCAAAATAGACTGTGATGCTTTACCCCAATGTTTGCATTTTCTGCTTACAATCACCATCATTATCTACCTACAAAGTCTGAAGTCATTTGCCTACTTTTCTACTCCTTTAACAACATTGATTAATGTATTTTATATGTGAAAACACAATATTAACTCTGCAAAACAGAAAAAGAACCAGGCAGAATAATGAAGTAGATAATGTAAACAGTCTATCAATATTCTGATAAACAATGACAGAAAAGGACATACAGAAAAAATATATAAATCAAATAATCAGGTTAGTGATCATTTGGTAACTAACAATGAGTCTATATATCAACTGGCTCTCCAAATATGAAGAAATTTGATTCCTGGCATTACTCTGAGTCTTTTAATGCTGAAAAAAAATCCATTCTGTTTTAAGTAAGATGAGAATATTCACTAATGAGAGTTTCTCTTTGAACTCTTTATTTGGAACAATGGCAGATTATCATTTAGAAACTGAGTTCTAATGTTAGTCCTGAAATTAACTTTTTTAAAAAGAAAATCAACACTCCTTACCAAGGGTCTTCAACATTTTGATGAAAAAGGTGAATAAATGAAGTATACTGTAAATGATGTGGTTGAGATACCATTGGCTTAAAAGTCAGTCCTTAGATTTGATCCCGGAACTCCTACCCTGTATTTAGGTTACCTTTCATCTCAGCCTCAGGTTTATTACAGGTAAAATGAGCTCATACCACCTTCCTCCCAGGGATACTGTGAGGATTAACTGAGATACGTAAGGTGCATATGCATGCACCCCCATGTCCATTATTACCTTCCTCACAGAGTTGCTGCAAGGGAGGAAATGTATGTGGAAGTGTAAGCACACAGTTTGGTCCATGGAAGTATCACATAGGTATTCATTTCCTTCCCCTTCGAATCCTTATCTACACTGAAGCATTTTATTACTGGCTAGTAGTCACACAGAGTCTGATGGGAGTTGAAAATCCTATGAAATATATAGATAAAGGGGAATCATACTTACATATTTGACATATTCTTTCCACTGCTGCCACCACTGCATGGAGATGATAAACCAATTGTGTCCTGGTTGCAGACCATACCTGCTCTCTCGTTCTAACCATCCTCTGTACATACAAAAGAAATTCAGTACATCAAATGGTATATGAAACAGATGACCACACGCACATCCAGCAGTTAACAGTAGAAATTTTTACAAAGTAAAAACATGATACAGACATACTCAGGAGACTGCCATAGTTTCAATTAGTGAAACAATGATAAGTCAATTTCAGGAGTCATAACACTACTATCAAGATTCGTACCCAGTGTTTTAAAAAATAGCTTTATTGAGGAATAATTTACATAACATACATTTACCTGAATTAAGAATATAATTTAATGACTGTGGTAAATTTATTTATTTATTTTTTAAAAGATTTTATTTATTTGACAGAGAAAGAGAGACGGTCAGCAAGAGAGGGAACACAAGCAGGGGGAGTGGGAGAGGAAGAAGCACGCTCCCAGAGGAGCAGGGAACCTGATGCGGGGCTCGGGTTCATGCCCTGAGCCAAAGGCAGACACTTAACGAATGAGCCACCCAGGCGTCCCTTGTGGTAAATTTATAGACATGTGCAACTATCACCACAATCCAACAATCCAATTCTAGAACATTTCCATTACCTCCAAAGTCAATTCATGTTACCACCCTCAGTCCAGAAACCACTAGTCTATTTTTTGTCTCTTACAAATTTCCCCTTTCTGAACATTTCATATAAATGGAATAATATAACACATGATCTTTTACATCTGGCCTCTTCGACTTACATGTTTTTGAGTTTCATCTACATTGTAGCAGATATCATTACTTTGTGCTTTGTTATTCCATTCCAAATACTATTTTTTAAAAAGATTTACTTGAGAGAGAGAGAGAAAGAGAGAGAGAGAGAGGGAGCACGAGTGGGGGGAGGGGTAGAGGAAGAGGAGAGAATCTCAAGCAGACTCCCCACTGAGAGCAGAGCCTGATGCAGGGCTCGATCCCGGGACCCTGAGATCATGACCTCAGCCAAAATCAAGAGTCGGCTGCTTAACTGACTGAGCCCCCCAAATACTATTTATCATGTATCCCACAGGTATGTATACACCACATTTTGTTTATCCATCTAACACCTGATAATTTGAAATTGGCAAGCTGTTTTCCAAATTGGCTGCACCATTTAACATTTCCATCAGTAAAGTATAATGGTTCCAGTTTTTTCACATTCTTGGCAATGCTTGTTATTATCTATCTTTTCTATCATAAATGTTCAAGTGGGTGTGAAGTGGCATCACATTGTGATTTTAAAAAATCTGTTTTTACGGAGGAGAAATTCATAACATAAGGCAGTGGTTGCATATTTTGAATGTACTAATGCCACTGAATTGTATGCTTTAAAATAGTCACTTCTATGCTATGTGTATTTCTCCAAAACATTCTCATACATCCCAACTGAGCAATTATACATTAGGCAGTTATTTCCTATTACTACCTTCCCCCAGCCTTTGAAAATCACCATTCTGCTTTCTGTATCTATTCATTTACTTATTCTGGATATTTCGTATAAATGGAATCATTCAATATGTAACCTTTTGTATTTGGCTTCATGTTGAGGAACTACCAATTTTTTTGCACAGCAGTTACACCCATTTTACATTGCCAGCAGCGACGTATCAGTGCCCCAATTTCTCCATATCCTTACAAAACTTATTTTCCATTTTTAAAATTATAAACATCGTAGTAAATGCAAAGTAGAATCATCGTGGTTTTGAGTTGCATTTCCTTAATGACTAACGATTTTGAGCATCTTTTTATGTACTTGATGACCATCTGTATGTAATCTCTGGAGAAATGTGTATTCAAGTCCCTTGCCCAGTTTTTAGTTCGGTTTTCTTTTTGTTGGTGAGCTGCAGGAGTTCTGTACATATTCTGGGTACTTGAGCTCTTGCAGATCTATGATTCACAAATATTATCTCCCACTTTGAAGGTTATCTTTTCACTTTCTTGGCAACCTCCTTTGATAAAAAGAAGTTTTAAATTTTAAGGAAGTCAAATTTATCTATTTTTTCTTTGGTTACTTATGCTTTTAGTGTCACATACAAGAATTCAATTTAAAATCCAAATCATTCTTGAAAAAATATTTTTCCCGGATATAGAATTAAAGTGCCATTCTGCTCACTTCTGGATTCCAAGATTTCTGATGAGACACCTGTTAATCTTACTGAGGATCTACTGCACGTTTAGCTTTTCTCTTGCTGCTTTTAAAATTTTCTCTGTCCCTAGGCTTCTGACCATCTGATTATAATGTGTCCTGGTGTGACTCACTTAGAATTTTATCCTTCTTGGAGTTCAGTGAGCTTTTTGAACATTTAGGTTCATATCTTTGTCAAATTTGGGGGGTTTGGGGCCATTATTTCTTCAAATATTCTGTCACTTTCCCTCCTCTCCTCCTGGGATTCCTATCATGCGTATGCCAGTATGGCTGCTGCTATTTTACAGGTCTAGTAAGTTCTGTTCATTTCCCTTCACTCTTTTTTCTTTCTATTCCTCAGTCTCAATAGCTTCAACTGACCTATCTTTAGATTTTAACTTCTCTCAGCTGGGCTTTGTGGTTCTCAGTGTACAAAAACAGTGTAAAAAAAATATTTTTAGCTTACAAGCTGTATAAAATCAGGCAATGGACCAAAGCTAGCCAGTGGGCCACAGTATAATAATCCATGGCTTACCATATAGTTGGTCCTACACAATATTCCATGTGTACTTGAATATGCACTCCGCTGTTGTTGGGTGGTGTTCTGCTGTTGGGTGCACATGTAATTACAATTTTTATATCTTCCTGACTTATTGAAAGTTTTACCATAAAATGTCTGCCTGTAATAATAATTCTTTGCCTAAAAGCCATTTTCTCCTAATGTTGGTATATCCACTCCAGCTCTCCTATGGTTACTATGTGCCTGGTTATACCTATTTCATCATTTTACTTTCAATCTATTTGTGTCTTTGAATCTCAAGTATTTGGATTAAAAATATCAGCCAATCTTTAGCTTTTGATAATTGTTTAATCCATTTATATTTAAGGTAATTATTGATATCGATTTGTGCCTACCATTTTACTTGTTTTTTATTCATCTCAAGTATTTTTATTTGTTTTTCTATTTCTCCTTCACTTCCTTCTTTTGTGTTAAGTAAATTTTTTTTTTTTTTTTTTTTTTTTAAAGATTTTTTTATTTATTTTTTTTATTTCGACAGAGATAGAGACAGCCAGCGAGAGAGGGAACACAGGCAGGGGGAGTGGGAGAGGAAGAAGCAGGCTCATAGCAGAAGAGCCTGATGTGGGGCTCAATCCCAGAACGCCGGGATCACGCCCTGAGCCGAAGGCAGACGCTTAACCGCTGTGCCACCCAGGCGCCCCAGTAAATTGTTTTCTACCATATCATTTAAATTATTTTTTTGAAGAAACTATATCTGGGATTATTTTCTTACTGGTTGCTCTAGAGGTACAAAATAAAGCTTAAAACATTCTACTTCAGATTAATACTAATTTATTCCAGTAAATTATAGAAGCTGTTCAAATATAGCTCCACTTCCTATTCTCTCGGTTGTATTATTATTGTCATGTATATGACATCTTTTTATGCTGTAAGAACAACATAGCTTTCAAATTGTCGTCCTAGGATTTTGTATTTTAAATCATTAAAAGGATGAAATAGAAAAACGTATTTATACTGTCTTATTATTAAGTATGTAATTATGTTTATTGGTGCTCTATATTTCTTTGTGTAGTTCAAGTTATTGTCTGGGGTCACTTTGTTTTAGCATGAAGCTCCTTCAGTACTTTAAGTATTTTAATCCTTCAGTATTTAAGTGTTTACTAGCAACCGTGTTTATATGGGAATGTTTTCAAATTACCTTAATTTCTGAAGGATTGTTCTGCCGAATAAAGAATTCTGGGTTGACAGTTTTTCCCCCTTCAGCACTTTGAATGTCATCCCACTGCCTACTAACCTTCATTTCTATAAAAAAAAAAAAAAGGTCAGCCATTAATCTTATTGGGGTTGCCTTCTACAGAAGGAGTCATTTTTCTCTTCCTACTTTTAGGATCTTCTCTTTGTAGCTTTGAACACTTTGTGATATGTTTAGATGTGGATCTGTTTTTAACCTCCTTTCAGTTTGTTGAGCTTCTTGGATTAACAACTTAGAGCAATTTTAGGAGGTGTGGCCATTATTTCGTCAAATATTTTTTTCTGCTCCTTTCTCTCCTCCTTTTGGGACTTGCATTATGTGTGTGTTGATAATAGTTGTCTCTGGTGTTCCACATATCTCAGGTTCTGTTCATTTTTATTTATTTTCTATGGTCTTCATATTGGAAAAATCTATTTAACTATATTCTATTTTGCTGGTTATTTCTCTGCAGCTCCAATCTGTTGCTGAGTCACTGTGGTGAATTTTTATTTATTGTAACTTTTAATTCCAGAATTTCCATTTAGTTCACTTTTAAAAATTCTCTCTCTATTGATATTTTATATTTGATTATATTTCCTTTAATTCTTTAAAAAAAAGTTTCCTTAAGCAGTGAAAACATTTATAATACTGCTTTGAAGTCTTTGTGTCCTAAGTCAAACATCTGGGGCTACCTCAAACATCTGGGGCTACCTCTATTAGCTAGTGTCCCCACCATCACCACAGGTCATGTTTTCCTATTTTTTTTTGCATGTTTCATCCTCTTCTGTTACGAGAACTGGACATATTTGATAATATATTTCACCAACTCTGGATTCTGATACTACCTGTGTGTTTTGCCTTGTGACTTCCTGGACTAATTATATAGAGTCTGTTTCCCCTGTAGTGTGAGGCTGTTTAGTCTTCTTCATTATTATTTCTTACATTTATGTTTGGCTTCCTTGAGGAGAGCATAACTTACTGGTCAGCCAATGACTGGTGAGGGGCTGTGTTGAAATGAAACATCTTGAGCCAGTGACACTTGTACCTTTTTCTTGATGCATCAGTTCAGTTTGGGAAATGATGCAAAGTTCAGGCAGGTTACAAACCTTCTCTGGTTTTTATTTTCTGCATGCGCAAGGCCTTACATTCAATCAGGCATTAATAGATAGCTAAGACCTTCTCTGGTTTCTGCTGAGCTTGTGCATAGCCTTGTATATATGAGCAGCCTTCCAAATCATCTGGGATATGGGGAAGTTTATCAAGATACATGATGGTTGTCTTGTTCCCTGGATCTCTTCGTTAAAATTTTGACTGGTCTCTCAGTTTGTTGCTTTCCTTAACCAGTATCTCAACCCCAAGCTAATGATGTTCCTTGAATATTTGCCATCATGATCACTATTTTTTGTTTGTGTTTTACAATTCTCTAAGGCAGGCATTCATCCCTGCTCTATTCCAAATCAGGTCACCCTGTCACCCCTGCCTTGGTAAAACTATCATGTTGGGTAGGAGGGAATGGGACCAGCCCTAGGTAAAATTACTATGGATTCCCATTATTCTTACCAAGATTTAGTAGTTTTTCTTGAATAAATGCTTCCCAACGTGTTGAATACCTTTGGTCAGTTTCCAGAGTCCTGAAATAGTTGGCTGACAATTTTGTACAATGTTATATTTTGTCCAGTTGCTTTTCAGGGAGAGGATTTGCTGAGATCTTCACTCAGCCACTGCAGAAATCATGATACTAATTTTGAAACAAATTACTGACTCTTTTAAGTTAGAGACAAATATTTCTTTCACCTCATTGCTTATATACCAACCTGATTCATCTTTTATTTATTTATTTATTTTTTTTTTTTAAAGATTTTATTTATTCATTCGACAGAGATAGAGACAGCCAGCAAGAAACAGAACACAAGCAGGGGGAGTGGGAGAGGAAGAGGCAGGCTCACAGCAGAGGAGCCTGATGTGGGGCGCGATCCCATAACGCCGGGATCACACCCTGAGCCGAAGGCAGAAGCTTAACCGCTGTGCCACCCAGGCGCCCCCTGATTCATCTTTTAAAAATCATCCTAAAAATTCAAACGAATTTTTAGAAGTGAAAATGGAGGTAAAATAAAACAAAACTCAAAAATCAAAAATGAAATTAACCAACCTGGAATCTAGAATTTAAATTTCAGATTTACTGAAAAATAAGGAATACAGAAAGCAGATCATTTGTGTTTTCAATGAAAAAGGTTCTAGACTTGATTCTGCCACTTCCATGCAATTTTTGGTAAGTTCCTCAACTTTTGTAAATCTAAGTTTCCTCTTTTATGAAATGGGATGGTGACCGTAATTTAATGCAGTTATTCTAAGGAACAGATGAAATAATGCAAGTAGAACAAAGTTCTATAAAAACAGGAGATTATACCAACATTATATTTTTAAATAGGGATGCTATAAGCATTTGCAAAATAATTAAGCCAAGAAATATATATACTGTGCTATATAGCATTCCTTTAAAATTTTTTTTCTTTTAAAGATTTTATTTGTCAGAGAGAGAGACAGACAGACAGACAGAAAGAGCACAAGAGGGGGAGTGGCAGGCAGAGGGAGAAGCAGGCCCCCCGCCGAGCAAGGAGCCCGATGCGGGACTTGATCCCAGGACCCTGGGATCATGACCTGAGCTGAAGGCAGATGCTTAACTGACTGAGCCACCCAGGCATCCGTCCTTTTTTTTCTTTTTCCCTTAATCAACATTTCTTTTCTTTTTTTTTTTAAGTTTTTATTTTAATTCCAGTTAGTTAACATACAGTGTTATATTAGTTTCAGGCATACAATAGTGATTCAACAATTCCATACATCTCCCAGCGCTTATCTCAATAACATTCTTAGTATCTCTGGTAAGTCATGCTGACTTCAGAAGACATTAGTATGTGATGAAATTAGACTGCAATATTATAAGAAAAAAAAAAAGCTACTGCAGCTACATAAAAGCCTTTCAGTATTTCTTTACAATATCTAATTTGTACACTTAAATGTATTTTAAAATTTTATTTTATGATAGCTAAAAATTAGAAAAAAATCAAGACAACATGTCAACATCGGAATGCTATAAACATGTCAACATATGAATACTATAAACAAGAATGAGTCTTCTGAGCATGAAGATTAAAAAGACTATATGAGACTAGCGTTTTTATGAAAACATCTTAAAAAATGGATTTTGCTTACCATACTTTAAAAAATAACCATTTTTAAAAAGAAGCAATTTTAAAAAGTTGGAAAATATACTTTGCTACTTCAATTAATCTCCACTGGTATTCTTCTTTAAATACTGACTACATAATTCTGTTCTCAGGTATTCCAAACAACTCTATTTCAGTAAACTCTCTTTTATCAAGCAGTCCTACACCAGAAAAAAACTACTGAAAAATCTGTATATGCACTACTTTTAGGAATAAGTGACAAACTATGTATTGAATTTATTCTAAAAGCGAAGTTTAGTAGAGTCGGTCCTGTCTCTGAAGCTTTCTACACAAATGTATAGTATAATGGTAATACTCAACCAATGAAGGATACTTGATGTATTAAAAATTGAATCACAGCCATAAAAACGTGCAGGCCTATTAACCAAGATATTTCACCTCAAGTAATTTTGCCTAAATACATACCTAATCAAAGGTATACAGACTTTATTAGTAGATTATTGTAAAGAGAAACAGAGATTAAAAATAAGGGCTGAATAGGGCCTACCAGCCAGTCATTTTAATTATAAGAGGGTTTATTGATATGTAAAAGTATCATTTGATATGATCTACAGTGAAAATGGACCCAAAAATAATATTTTGAAGTATTCTCATTTTAAAAAAATTACAAATTCCATCAAAGGCATACACATGTGGGTATATGAATATAAAAGTGTCAATAGTGCAACCATCAACAAAATGAAAAGTCAATCTATGGAAGGAAATATTGGCAAACCACAGATCTGATATGGGATTATATCCAAAAAACATATATAAGAAATTCATATCACTTAATAGTAAAATAATAATAATCAATTAAAAATAACAAGGAACTTGAACAGACATTTTTCTAAAAAAGACATACAAATGGCCAACAGCTATATGAAAAGATATTTAACATCGCTCATCATCAGGGAAATAGAAATCAAAACCACAATGAGGTACCACCTCACACCTGTCAGGATGGCTACTATCAAAAAGACAAGAGATAATATAAACTGGCAAAGATGTAGAGAAAAAGGAACTCTTGTATACTGCTGATGGGACTGTAAGCTGGAATAGCCACTATAAAAAACAGGTTTCACATGAGATTAAGAAAAGAACTATCAAATAATCCAGCAATCCCACTTCTGGGTATATAAACAAAGGAAACAAAATCATTATCTTGAAGATGATAGCTTTACTTCCATATTCTTTGCAGCATTATCCACAAAAGTCAAGGTATGGAAACAACCTAAGTGTCCAACAATAAATGAATGGATAAACAAAATGTGGCACATATGGACTATTATCTAGTCATAAGAAGGAAATCCTGTCATTTACAGCAACATGGATGAGGATAGAAGGCATTATACTAAGTGAAATAAGCCAAAGACAGACATATATTGCAAGGTATAGCACTTATATGCAGAATCTTAAAAAAAAAAAAAAAAGTCGAATTCAGAACCCGAGAGTAGAAAAGCAGTTGCTGGGGGTTGGGAGAAATAAAGAAAGGGTGAAAAAAGGGTACAAACTTTTATGATAAGATGAATCAAGTCTGCAGATGTAATGTATAACATGGTGACTACAGCTGATAACACTATACTGTGTAACTGAGAGTAGAACTTAAATGTTCTCACACACACAAAAAAGTATGTGAGGGGCTAGTGATGGATATGTTAACTCGATGGAAGGAATCCTTTCACAATACATACATATATCAAATTACATTGTACACTTTAAATATCTTACAATTTAAGATGTCAATTATACCTCAGTAAAGCTGAAAAAAATGTCAACAGCAATTACCTGTAAATACAGAGATGATGGGCTTTTTTTCGCTTCTTTTTGTTTAGCTCTACTTTATAATCTTTCTACAATAAACATGAATTGTTTTGTAGTAAGGAAAAATTGCTACCTTTTATCTTATAAAATGTCTTATTTCAAAAGAGTTAAATTCAGTACTCAATGCAATTTTAATGCTAAAGAGAATCTGATTTCTAAATTAATCTAATACCTTGGTTAGGAAATTAACAAAAACATTTCAATAGGAAATTAATTTGGAAAAACAAGGTGTCACTATGTATTAAAATGGGACATGCTGTTACTTATTAACAATATATTTCAGGTGTCAGAAATTTCAACTATATAATGAAAATTACAAAGATTGAAACTACAAGCTTACCTAATAATTTGTCCTTCCTCTTCTGGAGTAGCTGGTCTTAACCCCAGAACTATGTGACATACCTAGAGAAAAAAGTGGTAAATCAAACTTCATTGACTGGTGCCAATGACTGGACTGTATAATATTTCACATTCTCTGCATGAGTTCCAATTTGTAGATGGGAATCTGAATTAGCAACAGCTTTCAACTGATGAATTATCAATGATTCACTTGAGCAACTTTGAACTTTAAACTTCAGCTGTTTTTGTTGTTGTTGTTGTTTTAAACAAACCATTTCAATAGAGGCCAAATTCCAAATCTCTATGTGAGATAGGAAAGGAAGGGAGGGAGACAGAGACAGAGAAAGAAGAAAGAAAAGAAACATGCAGAGAATATTATTTTCATCCTGAAATCTGAAGAGCATATCATGGCACTTTGGGAGGAAGGTGAGGGGAGATGAAGAGGATACAGGACACAAAAGATATGGGTGGCATTTTAAACAGTTCAAAGAGAAAAATTATTGTCACTAATGTTAAATATGCTTTTTGAGGTTCATTTCCTCCTCAATTTATTTGCCTTCTCTAAATATCACAAAAGATGTGATTTTTTTTCAACATTTTCTCATGAAAAATTTCAAAAATACAGAAAAGTTGAAAGAATTTTACACTGAACACATTGCACCTATTACCTAGACTCTAACATTAACATTTTATTATACTTGCATCTATCTATCCCTTAATTCATCCATCAATCCAGCCTAACTTTTGGATGCATTTCAAAGTAAATTATAGACATTAGAACAGCTTTTTATAAATACATCAGCATGGCTAACATTAACCAGAGAGTTCAAATATCTGTTTACAGTTTTGTTTACCTTCTGAGGTAACATTTACATAACAACAAAATCCATAAATTGGGTTTTTGAGACTCATCTATGTAGAAGCAGTTCATTTTTACTGCTGAGTAGTATTCCTCTGTTTGAACGTAGCACCGTTCGTTTCATCCATTCTCATATTGATAAATACTTGAGCTTTTGACATACTGACAAATATTTGAGCTTCTGAAACCCATTCTTCTTTTTTAAAGATTTATTTATTTATTTATTTGAGAGAGAATGGGGGCGGGGGGAGGCAGAGGGAGAGATTCCTCTAGCAGACTCCCCACTTAGCCTGATGCAGGGCTTTAGCTAACTACCCTGAGATCATGACCTAAGCCAAAATCAAGAGTCAGACGCTTAACCGACTGAGCCACGCAGGTGGCTATTTTTCTAAGCCAACTTATAGAGAACAGAAATACAGTATTCATGCTTACAAGTGAACAAATCTTGAGCGTACAGTTCAATGACTTTCCACAAGGTAACATCTATGAAACCTTTACCCAGTCAAGAAATAGAACACTGCTATCTCACCCAAAGTCCCACTTTGGGTTCCTTCCCACACACCACGGAACCCCTTTGATGTATCTATGATCCTGAATTCTGTCACCATAGAATGGTTTTACCTGCTTTTGAATTTTTTGGTCTAGTATTTTCAACTCAAGATTATATGAGATTCATCCATGTTTTTGTGTGTGGCACTATTATACTTATTTTCATTGTGTTTACAATATACAACTCTATGCACATGTCACAACTCACTTATTGTTTATGTATTTATCGTTGATAAGTATTTGGGTCATTTTCTATTTTGGGCTGTAACAAGTCATAAGACCTTATTTGTATGTCTTTTGGTGCTCAGATATACACATTTCTGTAGGGTTCACATACGGGGTGGACTTTATAAGTTACGGGGTAAGCATATGTCCAACTTTTGTAAATACTGCCAAGCAATTTCCAAAGTGTGTGTTTGTTTGGTTTTTAAAAGACTTTATTTATTTATTTGTCAGAGAAGGAGTGAGAGAACACAAGCAGGGAGAGTAGCAGGCAGAGGGAGAAGCAGGATCCCCACTGAGCAGGGGGAGCCCGACATAGGGCTCGATCCCAGGACCCCGGGATCATGATATGAGCCGAAGGCAGACACTTAACTGACTGAGCCACCCCGGTACCTCAATTTCCAAACTATTTGTAATAATTTATACACCTACTGGCAATATATGAGAGTTTCGGATTTTTGTTATCCTCACCAATACTTCATATCACTTAAAAACTAACTACTCTGGGGCATGTCTACTAGTATTTCATGTGTGGTTTTAACAGTATTTCTATAATGACTAAGGAGCCCATTTTCATAACATTAATCAACTATTTGGATATTCTCTTTGGTGAACCACCTCCAAGTTTTCTTTACACATTTTTATATTGAAGTTTTACTTTTTCTCATTGATTTTTGTTCTCTGTATGCCCTAGACACATGTCTTGCTGGATATAAGTATCACAAACAACTTCTCCCACTGAATAGCGTATCTTTTCATTTTCTTAATGGTATCTCCCAATTAAAATAAAAACCTCTTAATTTTACTGAAGTCCAACTTAAAAACTTTTCCTTGGTGGTTAAGTTTTCTGTGTCCTTTTAAAGAAATCTTTGCCACCTCAAAGCCATTACAATATTCTTGGACATTATTTTCTAAATGCTTTATTTTTACCTTTCAAACGTATTAGACTTATAATCCCACTTGGAATTAATTTTCATCTATGGCATGAGGTAGGAATAATGATGCATTTTCCCCCAGAGATACCAACTGACCCAGTACACCACTTATAGACAAGATTACCCCCCTTCCCATTTGCAACGCAATGTCTTCTTGGTTATAAATCAAGTGATCACATATATACAGGTCTGTTTAAAAACTCTCAATATTGTTTCACTGGTCTATGTCTATCTTCACATAGATATCTGTTAATACTGTTGTTTTATAAGAAGCCCTGATATTCAGTAACCTCAGTCCTCTAACACTGGTCTTTACATTATGTTGGCTATTTCTGACCCTTTCCACTTCTGTATGTACTTAGAATCAGCTTGTCAAGTTGCACAAAAACAATGACAACATTAAACTTTTTGGAATTCTGATTGCTAGCATACTAAATCTACAAACCAATTTAAAGGGATTTGACATCTTTTAAGATGTTGAGCCTTACAATCCATAAATACGGACTATCTTCATCTGCATTGGTTTTGTGTCTGTAATAAATTATCACAAATTTAGCATCTTAAAACAACACAAATTTATTATCTTACAGTTCTGTAAATCAAAAGTCAGACATGGGTTTCACTAGGCTAAAAATCAAGGTGTTGGGGCAGCTGGGTGGCTCAGTCAGTTAAGCATCTGCCTTCAGCTCAGGTCATGATCCCAGGCTCCTGGGATCCGCAGGGAGCCTGCTTCTCCCTCTGCCTCTGCCTCTCTCTCTTTCTGTCTCTCATGAATAAATAAATAAAATCTTAAAAAAAAAAATCAAGGTGTCAGCAGAGCTGCAGTCCCTTCTGGAGGTTAAAAAAAAAATACATTTCCTTGCCTTTTCCAGCTTCCAGAGTTCACAGCCCCTTCCTCTGTCTCAAAGTCAGCATCTCTAACTCTTCTTCCAACATCACCTCTCTCCCTCTCCTCCTTTCCTTCCCTCCTTCTCTCTGACCACAGCTGGAAAAGGTGCTCTACTTTTAAGGACTCATGCGATTAGATAGGCCCATCTGCTAGGCTAATCTTCCTATCTCAGAGTCCTTAACCTGATACATCTGCAAAGTCCCTTTTGCCGGGTAAGATTATGTATTAAGATTATGTATGCCCCGGTTCCAGGGATGAGGGCATGGATAACTGGTGATGGAGGTGGTGTGCATTTTTCTGCCTACCACGCTTTTTTTTAAAACTGGACACTTTTTGACAAATGCACAAGAAACAAGACCCTGGTTATGCTTAGCGTGCTTCCTCTGCAAAATATTGGGCACTGAGATTACAAAACAGATTGAAAATAAAGGTATTACTACAGGGATGCTTTTCTAATTCTATTGACACTTAACGTATGTTACACTTAAATACCCAAAACACTCAGCCAAGAGGAATCTTGGCATATAAGAGGCGTAATTCAAGCTTTTATCGCCAGACTTACCAACTAACTCTACCAATTTTAACACACGTAGAAAATGAAACCACCCAGCATAACAGTCTCTTACTCGTATGCTAAGTGAACATACAGTTTTAAAAGCATATTGTACATGAAATAAAGTGAGTACAGTAAAATGTAATATTAAAATGTAGGTGGCACGTATTCAATGGAAACCATCTTTCATAATATTAGAAACACACACACACAAGAAAATCTCAAGCATATGCTTATTTACAGTCATAGAAAAATAGTGCCCCTGCAAGTCCTTGATAAGAATGAGAAAAAAAAGAATGAGAAAATAAAAAAGGCAATACAAAAAAATCAAAACGCTACGCTATGTGAGAGCTACAAGATGACACAGACATAAGCCTAAGTGATCTAAATGTTTATGAGACAAAGTAATGAAGATATTATTTTAAATGAGATAAAAATAGTTGATCAATTTTGATATTACCACGGAAGCCATTTCTGTTTAGAATAGTGATTTATATAATTTTGTACATGTTTATATTTTATAAAGCCATCAACTTAAATACTGTTGAAAATTATAAGTGATAGTGGAGCAACTGATTGATATAAATGGATCTTACAGGCTTAGTAGATTGTATATGTTTTATATCCATAGTACTTAGTCATTAGCTATCAGGAAGAGACCAATTTCCATTTATTCCAACATAGCCATGCACAAATGAGCTATTCTTTATTTAAAATGGAAGAGCATATAGATATAAAAATACCAAACTTTTCTGACCTTCACAGGGGTGTTTTTACAAGGAAAGGAAAATAAAACAAGAAGAATCTAAAATACCACAACTAAATCAACTTAAATATATATGAAGAATTATTTTAAAAAATGGGAAATCATAAATTATTTTTTTAAATTGGACCAAAAGAACTACTCTAACCAGGAAAATAGCTGAAATCTGGAAAGCCTTATGACTTAATGTTCATTCCTGGCACTTTGCACTTTTTCTCTCTTCCTCCTTCAATCTTTCTTGGTTCTTCTAAAGAATTTTTTTGAAAATTTAGAAACAGCCTTGCAGCCAAGATAATCTCCTAACTGGAGAGACTGTGTACACTGAAAATTTTACAGCTGCCTACTTACGATCCATCTTTCTGTTCACACTGCCTAACTTGTTAGGAAGGGCCTTTAAAAAAGACAACAGTGAAGAAAAATAAGAAATTATGGTGGCTGTTGCAATCTAAATTATTCCCTACATATTTAATGTGCTGGTCTACCATGAGTTTGATAAGATAAATAAACATCATCAGCTCTATTCTACTTCCTTATCTCTTGTCATGATTTTGAGATGCCTCAGGGCTCTCATACTCCATCTTACTATCTTTTCAGGTGTACACAGGATAATGTAGTTCTTTTTATAATATGTAGTTTTGTAGCTGAGTTGTAATAACTACTACACGATGAAAAAGATGTAGAACTACTACTCTCTGTACCTGCCATTTACCTTAAACATACCTGGAAAAGTAGATTCAAAAATTCATTGGCAAGAACATTTTTCACACTCCAGATCTGATAGTCTTCTAGAGTAAGATGGCCCATCTGAAAGAGAAACAAAATTTTAGAAGATCTCACGTTAAGGATGTCCTCATTTTTAAAGATTTTTTAAAAAATTTATTAGAGAGAGAGAGTGCATGCACGCACATGAGTAGGGGGGAGGGGCAGAGGGAGATGGAGAAGGAGGCTCCCTGCTGAGCAGGGAGCCCAACACAGGGCTCCTACTCAGGGTTCCTACATGGGGCTCAATCCCAGGGCCCTGAGATCATGACCTGAGCCAAAGGCAGACACCCAACAGACTAAGCCACCCAGGTGCCCCAAGAATTTCCTCATTTTTATAGCTTTTGAATAAAATCTGGTTTATTAAACTTGTATCAGTAATTTTTCTGAAAGTAAACCAAAAATTTAAAGTAGATGTTGTGTGTTCATCTGAAAACCAAACCAGCGAGGACAGGTTTAAAAGTAACAAAACTCTGTCTAAGCAGTCAATGGTAATAAGCACAATTTATTGTCAACAATTTTCATTCCTCCAATAAGACCTGGGAAATAACTCACATTATCTTCTGCTTCAACGGTTTTCTATGGAAAACCGCAGAAGGCTCTGAATAGGGAAAATGGAATATTTACCAATTTTGAAAGCAAAAAGCAGACTCTCTGGATTATGCATTCTCATTCTAACAATTTTCTTTTTTTTTCTTTTTTAAGATTTTATTTATTCATTTGAGAGAGAGAGTGCCAGCCTGAGAGAGCGTGAGCTGGGGGAAGGGCTGCAGGAAAGGGAGAAGCAGACTCCCTGCCGAGCAGGGAGCCCAATGCCGGAGCCTGATCCCAGGACCCCAGGATCACGACCTGAGAAAAAGGCAGATGTTCAACTGACTGAGCCACCCAGGCACACCAATTCTTCTAACAATTTTCTAAGACCCTCTTAGAAATATCTGACAACATTATCAGACTAATTAGACATTTAAAGGAACTGGATAACAAATTTCTCATATGTCAAAAATGAGTAACTATATTAATTTTTCCCAAAAAACTGAACAAATTACAAGTTGAGTAAAGCAACATTTTTGTGGTGTCAACAGGTACAAAAAATTACATATGCATATGGAGACAATATATATTTTTTCTTGTTCAGCAAAACTATAACCAACTGTTTTTTATTGCATGTGTTCAATTCTAGATGAATAGTAATGTTTTTTGCTTTTATTACTTAATAATACTGGTATGTCCTCTTTTTACTATATGATAGCCATATATGATATGAAAAGACTTTAAAGTACTGTGATTATAATTATTAGTTTTCATAATACAGCTTCTTCTTAGCAGATGAGTACTAAATTAATATTAAAAAAATGTAATGTTGACATAATCTGTCTCCAATGACTATAGTTAACAGGTTTGGCTAAAAGGTCCAAGTTTCATTTTAAACTGTTACTATTTCATTATCACTGCTACATGAAGATGAAGCAACTAAATTAAATTATCTTGTTTTTTTTTTAAAGATTTTATTTGAGAGAGAGAGAGTGAATGAGAGAGAGGGTATGAGTCGGGGAATGGAGAGAGAGAAGCAGACGTCCCTGCTGAGTAGGAGCTCAACATGAGGCTCAATGCCAGGACCCCAGAATCATGACCTGAGAGGAAGGCAGATGCTCAACCAACTTAGCCAGCCAGGTGTCCCTAAATTACCTTCTTATTAATGTTCACAGTAGAGCCAGAAGAAGAAAACTACATCTTACATAAAAATAGACAGTAATAATACCTACATATTTACCACTCAGAAAAAGGGTGTTAGAAATTGAACCTCTACATGAGGCATTTTCTAACAGAAAATTTTCCAGGTTTCTACGCATATCAAATAGAAGTGGATACCTTAGTTTTTTTGGCAGAGAGAAGTAAATGAGGGAGAAGACATATTGCCAAACAAAGCTCAAGCCCTGTAAGACTCTATTCTATTATTTGTTTCTATTGAGGATCAGTTAATAAGACTACAATGATTCCTTCTGGAATTGTGACTGAAGAAAGGAAAAAAAAAAAACCGATGTCATTTATTTTTTCTAAACTTCTGTAATACCACTATGCACTATATCCAACCAATCTGGTACTTAGTACATGTCAATGTTTGAATGGAAAGGCTCAAAATAACTAAAATGTGCCTCAGATATGTGCATTATTTTCAATTTCACACAGGGTCACAAAGACATTACAGTAGTATAAGCTATAGGAATAAACCTATAATAATATCCTTACTAATAAATGTGGTCTAACTTAAAAACAAAAAAGCAAAACAAAAACAAAAAAAACCAAAAAACAAGAATTTACTCTTTGTGAAGTGTATGTTTATTCCTGGTATTACATGATTAATTTGGCTACCATTAAATAACTCAGGAGAGATCTTTACCAATACCCTTGAAAAAATAATTCAGGAATGTATGCATCACCCAGATTGAGATAAAAAATAATTTCCATTGGGGTGCCTGGGTGGCTCAGTTGGTTAAGTGTCTGACTTCGGCTCAAGTCATGATCTCAGGGTCCTGGAATCAAGCCCCACATGGGGCTCCCCATGTTGGGCTCCCTGCTCAGCAGGGAGTTTGCTTGTTCCCCCTGCTGCTCCCCCTGCTTGTGCACTCTCTCTCTCTCTCTCAAATAAGCAAACAAAATCTTAAAAAAACAAACATTTCCATCATCCCAGATACGCTATGGTCCTTCCCAATTAATCCGCCCATCCCCCAAATCATTATTCTAATACCTATCACCATTTGTTAGTTTTGCCTCTGTTTTTGAGTTTCATATTCATGGAATCACACACTAAGTATTCTTTTTTTGTGTGACTTCTTTTGCTCAATGTAAGGTTAGCCCTACCATAACTTATTAAAATGGGAAAAATAGATATTATAAACCATAGATGACAAGGGCTATGTCTACTTAATTTTTTACAAAATACCTAGCTTATAAAATATGAATGCATATATAAACACTTCATGGAATTGTTTAAAGATGGAATGGGCTGGGCACCTGGGTGGCTCAGTCAGTGAAGCATCTGCCTTCTGCTCAGGTCAAGATCTCGGGGTCCTGGGATCAAGCCCCACTGCCCTTCCCCCCATCCCTGCCTGGACTCTTTCTCTTGCACACTCTCTCTTTCAAATAAATAAATAAAATCTTAAAAAAAAAAAAAAGATGGAATGGGCTATCTTTAAAGACAACTTGGAGGTACTATAACTGTAGGTCCAAATAAGCACTTGGTAAAGATGACGCAGAAGAGATTCACATATGTATATAAGCTATATACCCTAATTCATAGTACGCGGTATTTTTAGAAAAGAATATAATTCATTCTAATCCTAGCTAGACTCACCTTTGTGGTGTCATGTGCATTCAATATGCCTTCTACAATGCCAGATAGATCTGTATGTAACTCCTTTAAAAACAGAAATCCAAAGGAATAGAAAAGAGTAGTTATCATTTTTATTATTTAATGGCTAAAGTATACTGTATTTTGGTCAAGTATTTAAAGAATTACAATATAGTGGTTCAATAATTCCACACATCACCCACAAGTGCCCTCCTTAATTCCCATCACCTGTTTAAACCCATCCCCCCACATCCCTCCCCTCTAGTAATTATCAGTCAAGTACTTTTTTGTAATTACCTTAATAAATAGTTCTTAGATTTGCTTTGAAAAAATTAAGAGAATTCTCCTGCAGTTTCATTCTTACTTTCCACAGTAAGTTCAGTTTTATTAAATTTATTAAATTTTCTAAGGCACATTCTCTTTCCAATTTTGTACCTTTAGCTATGAATATTTTGAGTAGTGGCAAAACATAGCAACTCAAAAGTAATAACAAATCTTTTTCTCTTTCTCTTTTTAAATTCTCCACTCTATTTTTCTACTGGAAGTTTACATGCAACGATATGTATAAAATCAGAACTTACCGGGATATCATCTGTGCGGTTGTCCTTCCACACCTCTGAAAGTGCAACCACCATGTCCCTCAGTTCAACCCTAGAGAGAACTCCATCACGGTCAACATCAAACACCTTGAAGCAAACTAAAGAAAAGAAAATCTTATGAAGGGAAATCACTTCTCTATTCTGAAGTACAATGCCTTTCACTAGAAGCTGCCCTAGTAATATCACTTATTTTCTCAAGCAAGTATATTCTAGATTAAGTTCTCATCTGGAGCAGACTACAGTATGGCATTAAAGTCCTCTGCACTCGTAGGACTTCCTGCATACTTCCTGTCTCTCTCTCTGAATCACTACCTGGGTGGCAGAGTCCTATCTTTCACCCAAATCTAGACCTAAATTCCTTGCAAACTAATAAAAACGGGTTAAGTTACTACACAATAAATATTACAAAAGTTCACAGGTTTTGAGGAGGTAATCCAAGCCTTTAAATCAATTTCTAATATTTAAAACTGATCACTGCAGAGTTGATTTTTATAATGCTGAAAATATTCCATTTATATTAAGAATCAATAGTAAGGTGGGACACCTGGGTGGCTCAGTTGGTTTAGGTGTCTGACTTTGGCCCAGGTTGTGATCTCAGGGTCCTGGTATTCAGTCCTGCTCGGCAAGAAGTTTGCTTAGCAAGAAGTCTGCTTCTCCCTCCCCCTTTCCTCCTCTCCCCCTCCCCCAACTCCTGCACATACACTCTCTCTTCCAAATAAATAAAATCTTAAAAAAGGAAAGAAAAGAAATATCAGCGCTTTCCCAATTAACTCCAAACAAATCACAATAGTTTGCTAACTTTTGTTAGTCCATCAGCAAAAAAGAAATTAAAAATAAATATAAGGTGATAATTAACCTTACTTGAGAAGCAAAGATTTCAACCTCCTTATCTAATATTAGAACTTTAATGAGAACAAAAAATCTACTATAAAGCCAGACTGTAGTAATGGTATATCATCAAGGAAGAATCCTGAATTTTAAGATTAAATAATTATCTATTTCAACATACCTCCATAATAATTATGCTATTAAATCAACTGAGTGCATCACAGTAAATATTACTAAAGAAGATGAAAATATCAAATAGCACACCAAAATAGGTGACACTTGTGAAGCTCTATTTTANCCCCCCTGCTGCTCCCCCTGCTTGTGCACTCTCTCTCTCTCTCTCAAATAAGCAAACAAAATCTTAAAAAAAAAAAACAAACATTTCCATCATCCCAGATACGCTATGGTCCTTCCCAATTAATCCGGCCATCCCCCAAATCATTATTCTAATACCTATCACCATTTGTTAGTTTTGCCTCTGTTTTTGAGTTTCATATTCATGGAATCACACACTAAGTATTCTTTTTTTGTGTGACTTCTTTTGCTCAATGTAAGGTTAGCCCTACCATAACTTATTAAAATGGGAAAAATAGATATTATAAACCATAGATGACAAGGGCTATGTCTACTTAATTTTTTACAAAATACCTAGCTTATAAAATATGAATGCATATATAAACACTTCATGGAATTGTTTAAAGATGGAATGGGCTGGGCACCTGGGTGGCTCAGTCAGTGAAGCATCTGCCTTCGGCTCAGGTCAAGATCTCGGGGTCCTGGGATCAAGTCCCACTGCCCTTCCCCCCATCCCTGCCTGGACTCTTTCTCTTGCACACTCTCTCTTTCAAATAAATAAATAAAATCTTAAAAAAAAAAAAAAGATGGAATGGGCTATCTTTAAAGACAACTTGGAGGTACTATAACTGTAGGTCCAAATAAGCACTTGGTAAAGATGACGCAGAAGAGATTCACATATGTATATAAGCTATATACCCTAATTCATAGTACGCGGTATTTTTAGAAAAGAATATAATTCATTCTAATCCTAGCTAGACTCACCTTTGTGGTGTCATGTGCATTCAATATGCCTTCTACAATGCCAGATAGATCTGTATGTAACTCCTTTAAAAACAGAAATCCAAAGGAATAGAAAAGAGTAGTTATCATTTTTATTATTTAATGGCTAAAGTATACTGTATTTTGGTCAAGTATTTAAAGAATTACAATATAGTGGTTCAATAATTCCACACATCACCCACAAGTGCCCTCCTTAATTCCCATCACCTGTTTAAACCCATCCCCCCACATCCCTCCCCTCTAGTAATTATCAGTCAAGTACTTTTTTGTAATTACCTTAATAAATAGTTCTTAGATTTGCTTTGAAAAAATTAAGAGAATTCTCCTGCAGTTTCATTCTTACTTTCCACAGTAAGTTCAGTTTTATTAAATTTATTAAATTTTCTAAGGCACATTCTCTTTCCAATTTTGTACCTTTAGCTATGAATATTTTGAGTAGTGGCAAAACATAGCAACTCAAAAGTAATAACAAATCTTTTTCTCTTTCTCTTTTTAAATTCTCCACTCTATTTTTCTACTGGAAGTTTACATGCAACGATATGTATAAAATCAGAACTTACCGGGATATCATCTGTGCGGTTGTCCTTCCACACCTCTGAAAGTGCAACCACCATGTCCCTCAGTTCAACCCTAGAGAGAACTCCATCACGGTCAACATCAAACACCTTGAAGCAAACTAAAGAAAAGAAAATCTTATGAAGGGAAATCACTTCTCTATTCTGAAGTACAATGCCTTACTAGAAGCTGCCCTAGTAATATCACTTATTTTCTCAAGCAAGTATATTCTAGATTAAGTTCTCATCTGGAGCAGACTACAGTATGGCATTAAAGTCCTCTGCACTCGTAGGACTTCCTGCATACTTCCTGTCTCTCTCTCTGAATCACTACCTGGGTGGCAGAGTCCTATCTTTCACCCAAATCTAGACCTAAATTCCTTGCAAACTAATAAAAACGGGTTAAGTTACTACACAATAAATATTACAAAAGTTCACAGGTTTTGAGGAGGTAATCCAAGCCTTTAAATCAATTTCTAATATTTAAAACTGATCACTGCAGAGTTGATTTTTATAATGCTGAAAATATTCCATTTATATTAAGAATCAATAGTAAGGTGGGACACCTGGGTGGCTCAGTTGGTTTAGGTGTCTGACTTTGGCCCAGGTTGTGATCTCAGGGTCCTGGTATTCAGTCCTGCTCGGCAAGAAGTTTGCTTAGCAAGAAGTCTGCTTCTCCCTCCCCCTTTCCTCCTCTCCCCCTCCCCCAACTCCTGCACATACACTCTCTCTTCCAAATAAATAAAATCTTAAAAAAGGAAAGAAAAGAAATATCAGCGCTTTCCCAATTAACTCCAAACAAATCACAATAGTTTGCTAACTTTTGTTAGTCCATCAGCAAAAAAGAAATTAAAAATAAATATAAGGTGATAATTAACCTTACTTGAGAAGCAAAGATTTCAACCTCCTTATCTAATATTAGAACTTTAATGAGAACAAAAAATCTACTATAAAGCCAGACTGTAGTAATGGTATATCATCAAGGAAGAATCCTGAATTTTAAGATTAAATAATTATCTATTTCAACATACCTCCATAATAATTATGCTATTAAATCAACTGAGTGCATCACAGTAAATATTACTAAAGAAGATGAAAATATCAAATAGCACACCAAAATAGGTGACACTTGTGAAGCTCTATTTTAGAAAGACACAGAAATGATGACCCTAGTAAATACAATAGGATCAGGTTCCAATCAAATGTAAACTGCTGCATTTTCTCAAATATGGTTAAGATTTAATAACGTAATGTACTTATGCTTGTAAATTATGCTATAACAACATTTTAGGTAGGTTAAAAAGACCATTTTAGTATTTAATAAAATTGTGTTTTGATCACAGATTTCATCTTACTAATAAAATATTAATGTATACAAGTGACAGAAAAGGAGTTGTACTTTAAATTACTCAAGACACAAAATTCTCTATGGATTACCAGAAAATATTTTCTAAACGCTTAACATCATCAAATATATTGTGACTGATGTAGTTCACTTCTCATGAACTGCAAATTCATCAACAAAATCAATTCCATTATTAATCACAAAGATCCCAAACTACTCAACAGTAAAAAAGAAGAGAAGACTGAATCCTTAGACTGACCTCAGTAAAACCTCAACATGAGACTGCTATTTGCCAACCTGACAGAGTGATAAAAATTCAACCTTAATACACAGATGATTTTACATGGATGAATGCTATTTTTTTCTCGTATATACAGTTTGCAAATTTTTAATTGTTTAAATTAAATGTTTAACACACTTACATTTTTGTCTTTCAGCCAGGGGTCCCCTGCAACAGGCTGATAACCCACAAGATATCTCCTTAAAATCTATGTGATTGTCACGATTTTCATCAAAAGCATTAAACAAACCTGTGAAATAGGAAAAGACACCATAAATCACAGCCAACAAGCCTAATGTTAATAATATCATGTTTATGAAAGGAGGCATGACTCCCATAAACTGGCCAAATTAAAAAAAAAAAAAGTTTATCAGCAGTTCCCACTGTCTCAGGAAGTATTTTATTCCTGGTATAACTAAAACGTAAGATCCTCTCAGAAAATACATTATGGTCATTTAATGTTCAGTTATATTTGCCTGTTTGTCTCTATCTTCCATCAGTTGTAACAGCTAAAAAGGACAATGGTATGTAAAAAATTAGAATCAATTTAAAAAATTAAAAATTATAATTATCCTTACTTAGAAAGATTAAGAAAAAGGAAAAGTGAAGGAGAAAATCTGATGTATACTCCAAGATATAACATGATGTTATGTAAGCTCCCATAAAGCTTTCATTAAGCAAACATATTACAAACAAAAGATATTCTGTACTGCAGTCTTCTTTGTCATAATGTTTTATAAATAAATATTTAAAATCAGAAAGAGAATTTATAATCCTGTGGTTTTTAAACTTTTTGTAAAATACAAATGGAAAATTAATTTTGTTTTCAAATAAGATGAGTTCTCAATATCCAATTCTAAGAAGGTAAAATCCCGATTGCACTGCGGAAGTAGGTGGAAAAGCCCAGAGTCCTCCCTGCTCTGGCTCCCCTAATAAGTACTTCTGAAGTACCCTAGGAATCTGATGTACACAGACTGTACATCTTAAGAATGTAATTCCTTAAAGAGTAGAAAACTAAAGCTCAGGAGGGGTTAAATGATTGGCCAAAAGTAAGAAAAGTTTAAAAAGGTCAGAATCAAAAACAGAACCTAAATATTAAGATTCCAAATATGGTTTTTATGACATCACCCACAATTACTCTCTGTATTCCTAATTTAAAAAAAAGTTATTGTAATGAAAAGTTTAGAGCTAGCAAGGGCCTCAGAGATGGTCCAGTCCAATAGTTTCTTAATCTTTTTTTTTTTTTTGGTGAGGGGCTGGGGTGGGGTGGATACAGCAGTGGAAGCTTCTTATGTAGAAGAAAAAAAGTAGAGGCGCTTGAGGTGAGGAAGAGTTGGGGTTATGCATGGAAACCTGGAGCTCTACCCAGGCGGTGGCCACCACCCTAATCCCAGCACCAGTGGCTGAGATACTTCATTGGAATACAGTGACTAGCTTGGTCAAACTCATTTTGTATTTGAGGATATTCAGGTTCAGGGAGCTAACCTGATTTATGCCAGGTTACATAGGTAGAAAAGGAAGCTCAAGAGTACAATCTTTATTCCCCTTTTAGTTTTTTTCCACTATGAAACTTGCAAACTTGTAACATTATGGTCTTTTAGAGTTAAGATACATTGATTAGAAATAAGAGATAGCTTCAGGTGTGTTTACCAAAGAACATTTATAGAAAATAGAATGATTCCTACCTTCACTTAGAGATGGACGAATGGGTGGTGAAACCAATGGGCCAAATGTCTCTAAATCAAATCGTCCAGTCCGGGATTGAGCCTTTAGCAACCAACAGCGTTTCTCCAGATCAATGATGTCTGATTCCTCCACTGAGAGTCAAATCAAATAAGATTTAAAACCTCAGACTTCTCTTCCAGGCAGTTAGTTCATCCTGATCATATAACTTCCAAGGATATATTTTTAATTTTCCAATCCAATTGCTAAAAATAATAATTACCTAAACAAAACTCTGAAAGACAAATACATTATATCTAAAATGGCATGGAAACTGGGGTGCCTGAGTGGCTTAGTTGGTTAAGCATCTGACNGCGGCGCCTGGGTGGCACAGCGGTTAGGCGTCTGCCTTCGGCTCAGGGCGTGATCCCGGCGTTATGGGATCGAGCCCCACATCAGGCTCCTCCGCTATGAGCCTGCTTCTTCCTCTCCCACTCCCCCTGCTTGTGTTCCCTCTCTCGCTGGCTGTCTCTATCTCTGTCAAATAAATAAATAAAATCTTTNGATCATATAACTTCCAAGGATATATTTTAATTTTCCAATCCAATTGCTAAAAATAATAATTACCTAAACAAAACTCTGAAAGACAAATACATTATATCTAAAATGGCATGGAAACTGGGGTGCCTGAGTGGCTTAGTTGGTTAAGCATCTGACTTGATTTCAGCTCTCAGGCCATGAGATCTAGCCCAGAGCTGGGCTCCCAACTGGGCATGCGTCCTGCTTAAGATTCTCTCTTTCTCTCTGTCTCTCTGTCTCTCTCTCCATATGCCCCTCCCTTACCCCCACTTGTGCTCTAAAATAAATTTAAAAATTAAAAAATAAAATAAATCGGCATGAAAATTAAATTCAAATGAATATAAAAGTGCTTCAAAATCAGAAAAAATGTTTGCAATTTCCCATTAAGTAAGTTGTTTAAATCCAACATGTAAATTAACAAACAACTGAGACATTTCTTTTTTTTTTAGAGAACTTTTTAAATTTTATTTTATTATATTATGTTAATCACCATACAGTACATCCCCAGATTCCGATGTAAAGTTATCTTGGATTTAAAGATTCTTTTTTTTTTTTAATTCATGTTAGTTAACATATAGTGTACTATTAGATTCAGGGGGAGAATTTAGTGATTTATCAGTTGCATATAACACTCAGTGATCATTCCATCAAGTGCTCTCCTTAATGCCCATCACCCAATTACCCCATTCCCCTCACCCACCTCCCCTCTAGCAACCCTCAGTTTGTTCCCTAGAGTTAAGTCTCTTATAGTTTGCCTCTCTCTGATTTTATCTTATTTCATTCCTGGCTGCACTGTAATCATCCTAATAGCAGGATCCACGTCTGATTCACCCTGCTGATAGGATGACTACCTACACAGTCAATACTTATTAAATTAATGAAAAAGAATATGAAAAGGATCTTATAAATAACAAAGGTCAATAAATGACAGATGAGGTAGAATAGGATTTACAATGTGATAAGTAATAGGGGCATAATGAAAACATGAGTATCTTTCTCTTTCAACAGAAGGTACAATAAAAAATTACAGATAAGCTCCAACCATCGTTACATTTTATATCTGCTTTCCCCCTAAGGAACTAAAGTAATATTTAGAAAGCAAGCAGGTGAGTCCTTCCATTGCCATGGTTTTTTAACTGCAGTGACTTTCCAGACATTGGTAAGGTATGAGGAACCTAAACAGTGAGATTTCACTAAGTTGAACAGAGAAGCTGTAGTTCTGGGAGACTAAGACAGCTGAACTTTGCAGGGCAGAGTACTGGAGAGGAAAGTTATACAAAGAAAGAGCTCCAAAAATCTGCACAGGACTCTTCTCGAGTTTTGGCAGAATAGCAGAATAGTAAGCTGTGTATGCACACAGTGAAATTCATCGAGGCTGGGCTTGGATATGCCTAAGTTTTGACCAGGCAGAGCGGAGACACCTTACTGAACACTGGGAGTATTCACAGACTCAGAGGGTCACACTTAATTAAAAGGGGAAGAACTAATTCTAGAATAAAGGCTACTCCAGACCTGCCCCAACAAAGCTTTAAAAAAATCCTTCAAAATGCCAAGCTGATCCACAAGTAATTTAGCTGCCTATCAAAAGAAAACAAACTCCTTTTAAAGGGAGAATCCACTTAGCCTTAACAGTCACAATGTCTAGCATCCACAAAAATATGAAACAAGCAAGAAAAAGTGATCCAAAACCAAGATAAAAATTAGTCAATACAGAAAGCTATAGAAGTAACAGATGATGGAATTAGCAAACAAGGCCTTAAAACATTTATTAGAAATATCTCAAGAATTTAAGGGAAACCATGACTACACTGAAGAAAGAAATGGAATCTACAAAAAAGTACCAACTGGAGCTACTAGAGATAAAGAATACAATATTTGAAATAAAAAAATTCACTGGAAAATTTAATAGCAGATTAAAACCTCCTGAGGAAAGATAAGTGAATCTGAACACCAAACAACAGAAACGCTATCCAAATGGAAGCATAAGGAGAGAAAAGGTGAAAAGTTACTAGAATCTTAGTGAACTATAAGATAATATCAAACAGCACAACACACATGGGATCCCACAGAGGGACAGCAGAAAATATTTGAAATAAAAATCCATTTTTTTTTTAAGATTCTACTTATTTATTTGAAAAAGAGAGTGAGAAATAGAGAACAAGATGCGGGAGGGTCAGAGGGAGAAGCAGACTCCCTGCTGACCAGGGAGCCCGATGTGGGGACTCGATCCTGGACTCCAGGATCATGACCTGAGCCAAAGGCAGACGCTTAATCAATGGAGCCACCCAGGCGCCTGAAATATCCCCAAATTTGATGAAAACTATAATTCCACAAATCCCAAAGTTCAATAAACTCTGTGCAAGAAAAAGTCAAAGAAAACCAACCAAGGCAAGTCACAAATTGCTAATAGAAAAATTTTAAAGCAGCAACAGAGGGGAGCAAAACACATTACAAACAAGGGAACTAATAAGATAAGCAATGATTTCCCTTCAGAAACAAGGGAGCCAGAAGACAATGGGGGGAAAAAAGTGCTGAAAGAATAAAAGTACTGTTAATCTCATATTCTATATCCTTCCAAAAAAAGGCAAAATGAAGGATTTTTTGGGCAAACCAATGCTGAGAGAATTCACCACTAGCAGAACTGTACCAAAAGGAATATTAAAGGATATTCTTCAGACTGCATGAGCAATCAGCACAAAGGAATGATGAAAACAGGAAATGCCCAGTCCCTAACTTCCACGGGACTGATATCACTGATCAGACCAGATTTTGGATAGGAGCTTGTCTGCAGCTTTGGTTAGACAAAGTTCACCTCTGGTCCAAATGCTCTGAAAATTGAGTTCAGATTTCTATTCAGGAAAACCCAGAAATTGCTAGTTTTTGAAATTAGGGGTCCATACACTCCAGCTTCAAGGCTGCATGCATGTTTATATAAATAACACTTTATTAAAACACAGCCACACCATTTACTTACACATAGTTTATAGCTGCTAATGTGTTACAATGGCAGAACTGAGTAATTGTGATAAACAGATGTATGGTCCACAAAGTCTGAAATATTTACTATCTGCCTTTTTAAAAAAACGTTTTGCCAATCTGTGTTAGACCTTAAAATTGCATGACCGCAAGACTTCAAAACTATGAGACTTCACGAAATGACAGCACCTAGGGACCACACAGCCTCGAGACTGCGAGCTTTCAACTATCTAAGATTTCAAAATTGTTAGGCCATGAAACTGCAAATCAAGAGATCTCTTTTCACTTTTCAGCTTGCCCCCAGTCTCAGCAAGGTTTCCACATGAGAGAACCAGGTAGAAACAACTATCTTTGGGGCGCCTGGGTGGCACAGCGGTTAAGCCTCTGCCTTCAGCTCAGGGCGTGATCCCGGCGTTAAGGGATCGAGCCCCACATCAGGCTCTTCCGCTATGAGCCTGCTTCTTCCTCTCCCACTCCCCTGCTTGTGTTCCCTCTCTTGCTGGCTGTCTCTATCTCTGTCGAATAAATAAATAAAAATCTTTAAAAAAAAAAAAAAACAACTATCTTTGTATTTAGGGTCCCTTCAGATTCAAATCTGAAAGCAGGTTTCTCAAAAGTTTGGCTGGTTTCTCCTCATTCCAGTAAAGCTTGTCCTCAGGCAGGCTCACTCCTCTGCCAGACTTGCTCTCAATCTCAACCTCTGGCCTGAGATATGAAAGCATCCTACATCCCTCAATCACCTAGGAAGGGCCTTGTCCCTCTGGAGTTCAGCCTCCCTCCCTTCCGTATTTCCTTCCCTCCCTCCCTCTTAAGATTTCTTTGCATGCGATGGCTTTAAAGAAGAGTATGATTATTTATGTGGTGATTTCATATTATTACAGTGGGAGTGAAGATCTTTCATATCTTTCTACTTCCCAACCTAAAACAGAACCCTTCAATTATTATTTAACATGAATCTGAAAATTCTCACCAATACAGTAAGATATAAATATGAAGTATAAAATTAGGAAAGAAGATTATTCTTTGCATATGAGCAGAATGCATATCAAAAAACTTTTTTTACAAATTATAACTGAGTTTAAAAATCTGTAGAGATACAAAATACCTATACAAAAATCAATGCTTTTCTATATAACATTAATAACATGTAAGAAAATATTAAGGAGAAAAAACACAAAAAACAGCAAATCCCCATAAGAAACAAATATCTAAAAGTAAACTTTCAGATGTGAGATTTTTATGAAGAAAACTTTATAGAATAATGCTAAAGAGCTGAATAAATGAAGCATACTATGGCCCTAAATAGGGCCTTGATAGAAGCATATCATGGGGGGCGCCTGGGTGGCACAGGCAGTTAAGCGTCTGCCTTCGGCTCAGGGCGTGATCCCGGCATTATGGGATCAAGCCCCACATCCTCTGCTCCTCTGCTATGAGCCTGCTCCTCTGCTATGAGCCTGCTCCTTCCTCTCCCACTCCCTGCTTGTGCTCCCTCTCTCGCTGGCTGTCTCTATCTCTGTCAAATAAATAAATAAAATCTTAAAAAAAAAAAAAGCAGCATATCATGGGCTTGAATATGGTGATTACATAAGATCACACTGTGAGGGTGATAGGATGACAGATCTGAAGCAGGCAAGGGGGCAAATGGTGGAGAAAAAACTTTCTACACAGAGAGAACAAGGAGACAGACCTCTAGACAAAAGCATGCTTAGCAAGCTCAAGGAAAAGAAAGAAGATCAGAGTGACTGAAGTGGAGCTAGTGAGGGAGACAGTAGAAGGAGATGAAGTCTAAGGAAAAATGGAGGTCAGGTTACGTAGGTCACTGTGAGGACTCTGGTTTTAAACTGTGAACCACCCAAGGGTGTGAGGCAGAGGAATGACATGATCTGACTTAGAGGATTACTCTTCACTAAGTTGAGAATAGCCTGGTGGGCAGCAAGAACAGAAGTGAGATGACCAGTCAGATGTTTAATAAAAGATTTAAAATCATCAGTACATGCAATTAAAAAACATTAGGACAACAGATCAACAAGCACAGACAGACAATTCATAACAATGGGGGGGATTTAATTTCACTAATAATAATAAAAAAAATCACTGTAGAAGAAAAATTTAAACAGAATCATACTACTTCTCTGCTTCAAAACTTTTTAACATTCTTCCCGAAGATACCTGCACGGCTACTCCAACAACTCCTTCAGCTCTTTACTCCAATGTCACATTCCCAGATCATGTGAGCTACGCCCCACCTGATGATACTCCTTCATCCCTTTTCCCTGCTTTACTTTGCATCCCAATATTTATCAATATCTGGCATGGTTTACTTGTTTTGTTATTGGATGCCTCCTCCAACTAGAACATATCCTCCTTGAGGTAAGTATGGTCTTATGGTCTATTTTGTTCATTGCCATATTCTAACACTCAGAATAATACCTGGCACATTTTGAACAGTCATTTAATATTTTTTAAATGAACAAATAAGAATTATTCGTTGAACCCAGAATATGTATATTCAGAGTAATGTTAACTATATAACTATAATGTTAACTATATAACTATAACTATAAAGGATGAAGATTGGTATCAGTAGGGAACCTTGGCCTCCAATAACTTACAAGTTACTTAGGAACACAAGAACAATGTTCTCTAAATTTCCACCGCTTTCAAAGATTCTTACTCTATTCTTTAGTAGTTTTAGCACAAATTTAGGGGGAAAACTTTTTTACTCATCAACAAGATGATTCAGAGATAGTCAAATCAATATGCATACCTGTACTGTGTTTGTATAAGTGCTATAGTCATAAGAAGGAGAATAAATGAAAACATACATTCTACCAACTTCCACAAAATTTTAAGAAAAATTATATTCCTCTTGCTTGATTTTCAAGGGACTCCCAGGACTTAAAGCTAATGTCTCTCTATTTTCCCTTTATACTACCTATTCTGCCCTGATGTTCTCTACACCTGAAACCTAAAAGAGAGGTTTTTACTTAAAAGATCAAAGAATGAAATTAAAATATGAAAGTAAAATATGAAAATAAAAATAGGAATACAGAATTTTGTGCACAGTATTACACATCAGCAGATGGAAGAACTGAGATTTTGGGAAAGACAGTGTTCTAATTTACTCTGAAGCAGAAAAAGTACATGGAAATCACCATACCTGCCATAGGTGAAAACAAAAAAGGCCTTGACAGTATGTACCTGGGGTCAAGTACACGGATTCCAACTTGTCCCCATTTCACAAAGAATAATGCTCTCTTGGAAAGTTCTTAACTTGGCTATCCCTAGAATAGTCCTCTAAATGATCCACAAAATCTAGGAACAAGGATTCTAAGTGACAATGAAGTTACCCTACACTTTGGCATTTAAAAAGAACTAATTACTTATTAATTATTAAAAGTAACTATAAACAACTGAGTGACAAAGTTATAACATGTTTTAAAAAGTTAAAAACTGAAAATACTAATAATACTAATTTTTAAATTTTTTTAAAAAAGATTTTATTTATTTGAGAGAGAAAGCGAGCACAAGTGGGGGAAGAGGCAGAGGGAGAAGGAGACTCCCCACAGAGAGGGAGCTGCATGCCTGATCCTAGGACTGAGAGATCATGACCTGAGCTGAAGTCAGACACTTAACCGACTGAGACACCCAAGTGCCCCAATTTTTAAATTTATATTACTTTTTTTTTTCTAGATTAGTAATACATTTTGTTGCATGAAAAATTATTTAAAATATAGGTAATCAAAAAAAGGAAAAAGAAAAAACATAATTGCATGTTTTCATATAACGATATTAACTTGAACATACATATATTTATTTAAAGATTTATTTATTTGTTTGAGAGAGAGAGATCGCATGCATGCACAAGACAGAGCTAGAGCATGGGGTAGGGGAGGGACAGAGGAAGAGAGAATCCCAAGCTGAGCTCAGAGTCTAAAGAGGAGCTCTGATCCCAGGACCCTGAGATCATGAACCGAGCCAAAATCAAGAGTCGAATGCTTAATCAACTGAACCACCCAGGTACCCCTGAATGTACATGTATTTAAACTGAATGTCACTTAGATGGTTTGGGAAGATTATTTCCAATACTTTCATTGTATCATCTATAACCGGTGTGATTTCTCAAATTACAGAAAATCATTATTCATAGTTTCAAATAATCAACGGGCTGAATTAATTTTTAAAATTTTACATCAAAATCATCGAGAAAGACTGAGATACCAAAAGGATAAAATTTTCATACAAGAGTACACATTTCTCTCTANCTTTTTAAAAAGATTTTATTTATTTATTTATTTGACAGAGATAGAGACAGCCAGCGAGAGAGGGAACACAAGCAGGGGGAGTGGGAGAGGAAGAAGCAGGCTCAGAGTGGAAGAGCCTGATGCAGGGTTCGATCCCATAACGTCGGGATCACGCCCTGAGCCGAAGGCAGACACCCAACGACTGAGCCACCCAGGCGCCCCCACATTTCTCTTTTTTAACCAAATACCAAATACACTACACTATAACTTTCTGATGAATCAACCTTTGCAAAGTTCCAATGATTTTGGAACTGGAACAAATTTTTAAAATATGCAAAACTTCGAATGAGCAGGTAGCTTTCAGTTTTTTAAAACAAAGGTATCTACTTCAAATATCCAGATAACTGAATTGACTAAAAAGGAGTATTTAAAAATTTAACCGTGCTTCCTGCTCAGCGGGAGAGTCTGCTTCTCCCTCTGACCCTCCCCTCTCTCTCTCAAAACAACAACAACAACAACAAAAAACCCAACACCTAAAAAAGGCGGGGGGGGGGGGGGGGGACACCTGGGTGGCTCATTTGTTTAAGTGACTGCCTTAGGCTCAGGTCATGATACTGGATCATGAGTCCTGTGTCGGGCTCCCTGCTCAGTGGGAAGTCTGCTGCTCCCTCAGACCGTCCCCCCTCCAGTACTCTCCCTCCCTCTCTTTCATTCTCTCACTCAAATTTTTAAAAATCTTTAAAAAAAAGATAAAAATTTAACAGTAAGGAGAGTAATCACAGGAGTCTGATATATAAATTAATATAGCACTACTGTTTTCTCTTCCAAAATAACGTATCTGTTCACTCCACTTATAATATATGAGAAAGAGAAACGTCTTCTGTTCCTGCAGAAAAACAGCTCAAATTCTAAACTTTCTTCCAAGTAATAGATCCGCACATAAAAAAATCTGATCCTGAAACAAAACAAGGAAGACAGCAGCCTTGATAGAAACTGTGTTCTTATTTCTATAATTTTTGGTACTGAGTTCAGTAAGTACTGCTTACTAACTGGTGTTTACACAATACACTAAATTAGAAACACATACACATGGTGACTAACATAGCATTATAATGATAAAAAAAGAAACATACACACACACAAATCACACTAACTGCCTCTCAATTTTTTTTTACTTTTGAAAACTGTTTATTAATCTCCTTAAAAAATACAATTTCGTTGCTTAAGGAGAAATGTGGAAAGACACGTAGAAGATATTTAAAAGAAAAAATGATCAGACTGTCATGGTCACCAATTAAAACCATTCTTTACAGTTCCCTTTTAAGCTTATGTGATCTGTTCATATTTTGGTTATAGACTGCATGCAATTCATTACTGAATATTTGCCAAAAGCAAGCTAAAGTAAATTATGTATATCAGTATTATCCAAACATTTTACTTGAATTGGCAGCTGAATTCCTGGGAAGAGGGAAGGGAACTTACTTTATTTTCACTTAAAGAAGTTAGAGATAATGACTGCAGTAATTACTCTACTTGCAATTCATAGGTCAATACCAAAACTTACACTTTACTAGTTAAATACGACTGAATTTATCACCCACCTACAGGTATAATTTTTTCTGGTCCACAACAGCAGCACACCATACTCCCAACATTCTAAATAATGCCTACATTTGGGGACATCCTAATCAAGTCTCACCTTACCAGAGGCTGCAGCTACAGAAACAGGTCTTTAATGCCAGAACTGGATTCTCATTTAAAACAAAAACAAAAACAAAATATCCAAGTATTTTCAAACAGTAACATAGTTCTTTAACACTGCTGAGGAAGCAACCTGTTCACAAACGCAATGACCTTCTGAGACCTACTTAAAATGGCTGTAATCCTTATATCAGGTACTGCCAGATCAGAGGATAATGAAGAAGGGGCATGCAGATTTACTAGGGGTTTATGGCCAAAGAATCACTGAAGTACTTTTTTCTTGTTGAAAGAAGGTGCTGGCAATACCAACTAAAATGTGGCAAGGGAATATAATAACACATGAAGTTTCAGTTGAGATAATAAATGCTAAAATAGAGATAATATAAATTTAAGTTAGATAGGAAAAGAAAAATGATCAAAATGAAGTCTATGGCCCTAAAATTAGCCCCAAATACTACATTAATTACCTCAAAATCCGGATTCTTTTTTTTTTTTTTTTAAGATTTTATTTATTTGACAGAGAGAGACACAGCGAGAGAGGGAACACAAGCAGGGGGAGAGGGACAGGAAGCAGCAGGCTTCCCGCTGAGCAGGGAGCCCGATGTGGGGCTCGATCCCAGGACCCTGGGATCATGACCTGAGCCGAAGGCAGATGCTTAACGACTGAGCCACCCAGGTGCCCCCAAAATCCAATTCTACTAAAAAAGAAATCACTGAGTTAATAAGCTTATTCATTCTTATGATACATTTTAAGGAAATCCTGAAAACTCTTTCTTAGTTTATTTAGAGACATATTTACAAGAAAGAATAGGCACAGGGCATCTGGTGGCTCAGTAAGTTGTGTCTGACTCCTGATCTCAGCTCAAGTCTTGATCTCAAGAATGTGAAGTCAAGCCCCACACTGGGCTCCACACTGGGCATGGAGCCTACTTAAAAAAACAAAACAAAACAAAACAAAAAAACAAGAAAAAAAAGAAAGAAAGAAAGAAAAAAGAATAGGTACACATATTTTCTGCCAAAAATATAGCTAAATTATGTGAAGATATGATCAACACTAAAGAAAATAACTCAACTTACTTTTAAAACATAGTTCATAAAATCATTGTTCTTCTATTGCCTATTTCACTGTTGGTAAATATACAGTCATTCAAGGATCTTGCTTGGATCAAATGAAATTAATTATTGAAGAGATATAATCATTTGTAAGTACCCCAAGAGGGGGGAAAGAAATTGGAAAACTGAATCTGCAAAATTGTCTGAAGTGAGTCTGAAGGAGATGGTGCACCACAACCACAATAACCACATGACCAACTCCTTTTATCTCTAATTACAAGCTACTCAGAAAAGACTGAAGAATAACAAGAGTGCGTGTCAATAAACTGTCTTCCTCCCAGTTTTGGTACCGATTAATCATCTGATTTGAGAAAGTTTCTTTAACTTCTTACAGCCTTAGTTTCCTCCTTTTTAGAATATGGATAAAATGAACCTGAGGGAGAGCGTAAGGATTAAACAAGACGATATACCCGGAGTACGTACAGTACCTCCTCTAGTAAGTGCTCAGTCTGCACTAACAATGAGCTATCAGGAAGGGAAAGTAAGAAAACAGTGCCATTTATACACAACTACTAAAAAGAATGAAATATCTAGGAATAAATTTAATCAAGCAGAGAGGAGACCTATACTCTGAAAACTGTAGGACCTTCTTTAGTATTATGTTTGGATTCCCTTCTCTTTATTGTGTATCTATTACAGGTTTTTGGTTTGTGGTTACCATGAGATTCATATATAACACCTGCATGTGTATATAACAGTCTACTTTAAGTTTGTGGTCATGTAGGCTCAGATACGTTCTAAAAACACTGCATTTTTACCATCTGCCCCCACATTTTATGTTTTTGATGTCATATTTCACTTCTTATTCTGAGTATCCCTTAACTAATTATTTAGAAATAGTAGACTTTACTACCTTGTCTTTTAACCTTCATACTAGCACTATAAGTGGTGGCACTACCTTTACTATATGTTTGCTTTTACCAGTCAGATATTTTTCTTTCATAATTTTCTTACTTCTGGTCATGGCCTTTTCTTTTCCACTTAAAGAAGCCCCTTTGATCTTTCTTATAAGACAGGTTTAATGGTGATAAACTCCCTTAACTTTTGTTTGGAAGTCTGGGAAACTCTTTATTTCTCGTTTTATTCTGAGTGATAACCTTCCCAGGTATTCTTGGTTGTAGGTTTTTTTCCTTACAGCACTTTGAATGTATCATGCTACTCTCTTTTGGCCTGCGAAGTTTCTGCGGAAAAATCAGCTCACGGTCTTATGGGAGTTCTCTTGTATTTGCTCTTACAGCTTTTAAGTTTCTGATCTTTAATTTTTAACATTTTATTTAGGGGGAGGGGCAGAAGGAGAGAAGCAGACCCCCCCACTGAGCGCAAAACTGACTGCAGGACTAGATCTCACGACCTTGAGATCATGACCCGAGCTAACAAGAGTCAGATGCCGGGGTGCCTGGGTGGCTCAGTTGTTGAGCCTCTGCCTTCAGCCCAGGGCCTGATCCCAGGGTCCTGGGATCGGGCCCCACATCAGGCTCCCTGCTCTGCTGGGACCCTGCTTCTTCCTCTCCCACTCCCCCTGCTTGTGTTCCCTCTCTCACTGGCTGTCTCTCTGTCAAATAAATAAATAAAATCTTAAAAAAAAAAAAAAAAGAGGGAGTCAGACGCTTAACTGACTGAGCCGCCCAGATACCCCTAATTTTTGGCATTTTAATTACTATGTTTCTTCCTGTGGATCTCTTTGGGTTTATCTTGTTCGGAACTCTGATTCCTGGACCTGAATGTCCTGTTTCCTTCCCCAGATTTAGGGAAGTTTTCAGCTGTTACTTCTTCAAAAATGCTTTCTGCCCCTTTCTCTCTCTCTCTTCTCCTTTTGGGACCCCTATAATGCAGCTATTACTCTGCCTGATGTTGTCCCAGAAGTCCCTTAAACCACCCTCATTTTTCCTTTTTGCTGTTCAGCTTAGGTGATGTCCACCACTCTGTCTTCCAGACTGCTGATCCATTTTTGCGCATCATTAATCTGCTACTGATTCCCTCTAGTGTATTTTCCATTTTAGTTACTATATTCTTCACCTCTAATTGGTTCTTTTTTATATTTTCTAGCTTTGTTCATGTTTTTACTGTGCTTATCCATGTTTCTCCTGAGTTCAGTAAGCATCTTTAGGACTATTACTTTAAAGTCTTTATCAGGTAGATTGCTTATCTCTGTTTCATTAGTTCTTTTTCTGAGGTTTTGCCTTGTTTTTTCATTTGGAACATATTCCTGTGTCTCCTCATTCTACCTGTGTCTGTTTCTATGTATTAGGTAGATCAACCACATCTCCTAGTCTTGAAGGAGTGGCCTTATGTAGAACATGTCCTGTGGGGCCCAGAAGCACAGTCCCCCTGGTCACCAAAACCAGGAGCTCCAATGGTATCCCCTCTGTGGGTTGTGTGTGCCTTCCTATTGTGACTGGGCTGTGATGGCTGCAAGTGCACCGATAAGTAGGACTGTCCCTAGCACGACTGGCCGAAATGACCAGATGCAGCTGCTACAGGCACACTAGGATAGTTGGGCTGACTCCCTGGGGCTAAAGTCAGTTTGGGGGTTGCTGGTCCAGGCCATACCAACATGCTGGGTGCAGAATGGTGGGAGCTACTTTGGGGGTCCCCGATCTTGGTGCAGGCCACCCAATGGGTGCTATGGGGTGGGAGCCATTTGAGCAGGGGGTACTAGACCGAGCTGAGAAGCTGTTTTGGAGAGTCACTTGCTTGGGAGGGGGGAACAATTTAGGGGTGCAGGAATGTTGGGGCAGGGTGAGTGGTGCTAGCAAAGTAGATGGAGAATGTAAAAAACGGCACCTACTAGCACCAGGACAGCTAGGTAGGAGAGTAAGAAAAATGGAACCTACCTGCATTTCTGTTCCAGGGGCAAGTTCCTACAAATCCCTGCCCCTTCAGCACATTCATTAAAATTGGCGAATAAACCTCCTTCACATATGACCAGGGACTTTTCAAACTCCTGCCTCTGTGCTCTTGGAATGAGTGCATTTGTGCACAGAGCGCATTTGTGCTCTGCTTTTAAGAGTAGTGTTTCAGGTTTCTTATAGCTCATCGGCTCTCCTGGAGTTAAGCTCTGCTGAGTTTCAAAGCCAGGCCTTTTGGGAGCTCATCTTCCTAGTGCAGGTCCCCAGGGTGTGGATGTCCAATGCGGGGCTTGAAACCCCTTGCTCTCCAGGGAGGACTTCCACATTCGTGATATCCCTTCTGCTTAAGGGTTACCACACTGGGGGTGTCGTTCCTGACTACATCACACCTCTGTGCCCCCTCCTACCTATATCAATGTGGCTTTTTCTTTGTATCTTTAGTTGTGGATTAGCTGTTCTGCTAGTCTTCAGGTTGTTCTGAGAAAGAGTAGTTCTACATGTAGTTGTAGTTTTGGTGTGTCTGTCAGAGGAGGTAAGCCCAGAATCTTTCTACTCTACCATCTTGATCCTCTTCAGATCTAATCTTAGGTATTTAAATAGCAAATTATGATAGAAAAATATAACAGCCCTGATAAAAATTTTATTAAGATCTACTCAAAATTAAAAACTTAACTCTGGGATAAAGTTCCAATTCAATTTCTTAAATTAAAAAAAAAAAAGGTAAGGTAACAATAATTTGGAATTTGAAGTTCTGAAAAATGCACTCGCCATTACAAAATCTAAAATCTTGTATAAATCAAATCAGTTAATTATTCTAACTCTGTATTGAATACAAATAGTTCCCCAGTTTCCTTTGTGATTTACATAAGAGAGAACAACATTTGATTAAATATGGCAGTGTGTTCAATTTACTGTGACTTCAAATTTTACTTTATAATTGTACATGAAAAAGTAATTAGAGGCATCTACACTGTAACATAAATGTTATTTACAAGTGAAAAATTATAATTCCTTTTTATTTCCTAGATACCTTGGCTCATTACACAAATTTAAATGGAGTCATTGATGCTTTAAAAATAAATATTTTCTGCCTACTTATAAATCATAGACTCTTTATTTTTTATCACAAGTTTCCATATTCAGGACACATTATTTGAAAAGTTTAATGTACCAAAAGTTTAATGCTTTGAGTGGAAGAGCCTGCAAAGAATTCAATTGTGAACTGCTTACCCAGAAACTGAGAATTTAAAGATAATATGACAAATCATAGCCATAAGAATGTAAACCTACCCATGTCAGAATTAATAAATGAAATTTAGCAGTAATTCTGACTTTGTGATAATGCCTTCATAGTAAGCCCCATGAAGAAAGCAGCTATTTGCTGAAGCTTGTAGCCACTGAGTTGTCTGTTCCACTGGTTTATGCTGGTTCTTTGTTTCTACAAATTATGAAATAAAACAAACTAAGAAGAAAAAGATTTTCTTTGCACAGATGTGGACGAGTTAATTTTTGTACTGATCTACAACCCTCCGTTACAAAATTACTTGTTTCTAAAATAATTACTGCCTGAAGATAATGGGGTGAAACTCACTGACATTTGCAAACCAAGTGTTCAGTGATACAAGGGGATGCATATTCATCGTAAAGCACCAACTCCACAAAAGGAACGGAGCTGAGTCCTTTAAAACAGGTATTATCTCATGTACACCTAAAGGGTAGAACAATATGCTACCCCAAATATGTCACTTTGGCATAAGGATTATATTGAGTTGAAGGTAATTGAGAAGAAGCAAATAAGAGAAAAGCTCTCTGCAAACTGCCCCCCCCCCAGTTTCTTAATTTGTAAAAGTGTCTTCCCTGCCCCTCTACCTGTATCAGGAAGGACAGAAATAATCACCAGAGACTACTTTAGATCCTTATCAACATGGAGATTGCACTAGATTAATGAATTTACGTAACAAACCTTACTAACCAGCCCTATCTACTATTAGTTTCTCCGTACATTTGCCTTCCCCTAATTGCCACCTCCAGGAGCTCAAAGTCCTTTTCCTTTGTCTTGTCCCTTTTCTACAAACTTACTGTTCTTTGCTAAGAAGAACTCAAGTTCTAACCACCTGTTTCAATTACTCATCAGTGAATACTCCCATGCATAAGCAATGTTAATAAACTTATGTTTTTTGCTTGTTACCTGCCTTTTGATAGTCTAGGGCCCTAGCCAATGAACCCAAGATGGGTAGAGGAAAAAAGTTTTCCTCCCCTACATGCCTTACAACACACCTGTGAGGTAAATTGTATCATTTTCCCTATTTTCCAGAGGAGGAGAAAGAAGTTCCGAGAGATTAAATAAATTTTCCACACTTACATGAGTAATAAGTGATAGGGCCACTGACTCAGAGTGTGAAGAACTCCTAAACATCCTAGCAGTATTTCTCAAAATGTAGGTCACGGTCCACCTACGTCAGAATTACGTTAGGTGTCTGTTCAAGTACACCGTTCGCAGGCCCACTGAATAACAATCATGACCACAGAACCAGTAACCTGCACTTTTAATACCCTCTCCAAATAATTCTAATGATCAATAAAGATTGATAACTACCAATATACCATAGTAGCCTTATATTTGATTAATTTTTTATTTTGGTGTATTCCTCTTACAAGAAAAATTATATGACAAAATTCAACTAAGATGCCAGCAATTTAAAATGTTATAAATAACTGAGAAAATTTAAAGCATAGCATTTCTTCAGGCTTTTACCATACACTACTGACTTATTTCTATGGCCACCAGGGATATCAATGGGGGCCCTATAGGGGTAGATAAAATAATTAGTTCCGATAAATAATTCCCTCCTATTTATAGTAAGCTGATCCTCTATGTGCCTTAATGCTAATCAATTTTCTGTATTTCACATCATTTATCTAACCAAGAGTTTTAGAAGGAAGACCTTAGAACTAACTTTGCAACCTTCAGCAGTTACTTACATTTATAAATATCATAATTCGATTTTCCCCTAAAAATATGGTATGTCTTTATATGAATGTTCACATACTATGAGACTGTTGAAACTTTTTTTTTAAGATTTTATCCATTTATTTGAGAGAGAGAGCGAGAAGAGAACACAAGTGGAGAAGGGCGGTGTGTGGGGGCAGGAAATAGCAGCCTTCCCTGCTGAACAGGGAGCCTGACACAGGGTTCCATCCCAGGACCCCAGGATCATGACGTGAGCCTCGAAGGCAGCTATTTAACCGACTGAGCCACCCAGGCACCCCGAGACTGCTGAACCTTATTCAAACATGATGTTGGCCTTTCTCCTTGGCATAGGTTTTCAAACATGATGTTGGCCTTTCTCCTTGGCATAGGTTTAGTGTTATAATCCTAAAACAACGTGTATCTCCTGCTCACTCCTGGGGAAATCAAATGTTTATTTATTTTTAAAAGATTCTACTTATTTATTTGACAGAGAGAGAGAGTGAGAGGGAACACAAGCAGGGGGAGTGGGAGAGGGAGAAGCAGGCTTCCTGCTGAGCAAGGAGCCTGGGATCAAGACCTGAGCCGAAGGCAGACACTTAATGACTGAGCTACTCAGGTGCCCCGAAACCAAATGTTTAAATCAGTACTTAGAAAGTAGACTGTTAGTGGCTGAAAATTTTTTAATACTGCCGCAGTCCAATAACATGCATTTAGTCCATTGTACTAAGAAGGACTCAAAGATGAATTGGAGAAGAACCTCGTCCTCCAGGGACTTGTAACTTCTGAGGGGAATCAAAGCCATTTCCAAATGCCTCTAAGGTAAAGCAAAAAGCATCTTAATTGCTTTAATTGAAATGTAAAATGTGCAAGGATGCAAATGGAAAGGAATTAATTCAAACTGAAGAAAAATGGAGAAAGCAGGACAAAAAAGGGAGCACATGAATTGGGCTGTGATGACAAAGGAGTATTTCAATTGTCAAGGGCTGAAAGATGAAATGCAATCTTAAATGAAGGAATATTAGGAGGATGTACACGGTAGCTATAAAAGTTCATTGGGGTATAGTCATGGAATACTGAGCAATGCTTTGTAGTTGAAGCAGAGAACATATGAAAGGAGAAATGAATATGCAAAGTAAAGAATAGGAAATTCAGAGACTTCAGAGCCATGCTAAGGAGTTTAAACTTTGTTCTACAGAAAATGAAGACTCCTCAAAGATTTTGGAGCAGGGAAAAGAAGAGTTTATATTTTTTTAATGTAAACTAAACAACAACAAACACAACAAATTTGTCCTTCATTCTTTTCTAGCATTAACATATAGTCAGATAAATAAGGACAAATATTGCAATGACAGCAGCAGTAAAGAAAGATGCAAGAAACATGGCTGACTTAAGGCAGGATCTAACACGAAGCCTGACAAGGAAAAGTCAAAATTAATCTCAAAATGGATGACTGGAATTACAAATACTATTAACCACAATACAACAGACGGAGGAAGAACATATTGTTTGCTTTTTGAACCTTTAGATGGATTGAAAGCAAGGAAACATGAATTTGATTTCACATATGAGATGTTAGAATATACATAGTTTTAAAAAGGAACAATAAGGGCACCTGGGTGGTTCAGTCGGTTAAGTGTCCGTCTCAATCTGCGCTCTGGTCTTGATCTCAGGGTCTAGAGTTTGAGCTCAGTGTTGTGAAAGAAAGAAGGAAAGGAAGGGAGGAAGAAAAAGAAAAAGAAAAAAGAACAACAGGCCCCAAATGGAGTCACTTGTGCTGAACCCCATGCCAGCCAACGAAGACTTAACTATCTAATCTAACCGCAATTTCAACCCCTCCCAGAAATTCCTTGGGGAGGATAATAAACCTTTAACCAGTCAATCTGGAATTACCTGGTCAGCACTAATAAAGTAATCTGCCTGACAGACCCCTGCCATTCCCCCAAAGGAAGATGACCTTGTCTGAAACAATCTACCAATCTACTCTTTTTTAGAAACTCCATCCCCCATATCCCTACTCCTGCTCCCTTCTGCCTATAAAAGCCTTCCATTCTGTAAAATTCCTCAGAGCTCCTTTCTATTTGCTGAATGGGATACTGCCGAGTTCATGATTTGAATAAAGCCAATCTGATCTTCAAATTTACTCAGTTGAATTTTGCTTTTCACCAATACCCAGGAGGCGTTTATTAAATGAATATACAGTTTGAGATACCCCAAGACCAGAAAACTTCATCAAGGTATCACCTGCAGAGTTATGATGGATAGGCAAAGCAATGGAAATGACTTATGTAATGAAACAAAAGCCTGCACATCATCTAAGAATAAAATAGGGCCAAAGGCGAACCCGTGAGAAATAATTTACATTTAAAAGGTAGACAGAAAAAGGAGAGCAGTAAAGAAAACTCAGATAATAAAAAACTAGGAAACTACAGTGTTTCAAAAACCAAGAGAATTTCATGAAAACTGAATGGTCAATAGTGCTAAAATGCTGCAGAGAGATATGAGTTAATACAATGACCCTAAGAAGAAACCGCTCAGTTCAGAAATTAGGTCATTATTACAGATGAAACAATGCATCTACATTAATATTTGCTTTAATAATTCAAGATAAACATTTTTTTAACAAGGCAAAGGCATTATAACTTTCAAATACTATAAAAAATTCAAAAAAATCTTCCCAAGTGACAAAAAACTAAATAGAAAAGATCATTTTCAAATAAAAACGGAACCACATAATGGGATAACATTTTTAACATTTTCAAAACTATTTTGACTGACTGTAAATCTGTAATCTGTAATAATACAGAGTTTTCCAAAACAAGCAAGCAGTAGCATTCGCATTTGCAAAGTATGTCAGACCTAATTTAACTTTAAAAAACTGACAAAAGACTTTCTCCTTGACCACCCCTTAGTTCTACTTCTTTGAGCCCTCTTCTTGACTAGGCCTCCAACTTGGACCCCATCCAGTCTTTGGTCTGCTCAAATCCAGTCTTAGCAAAGAATCCTGCCAAGTTGTCTGCCTACCCTTGATTTTTGATAAGTTCCTCATACCCCACTTTTGATGAATAAGTCCTTGGCTTGCTTTTAGCAAGAATTCCCCCTACCCTTGATACCTCCTCTTAGTAATTTTCCCTCCACTGACTACCTCACCTCACTCCCTGGCTACAACTCCTCATTTGTCCTTGTTATACAGTTTTGACCAATCCTTCTCTCCTATTGTAATACACTACTGCAGAAGTCTTGGATTCAAGTCTTCCTTACCATTTAACAAGTGTCAGGATAATTTTTTCTTTAATGTAAGTCATTAAAGGAGAGTCGTCACACTCTTAGCCAATATTAACAGAAAAATAATTTACAATACAATCACAAATGAAAACAAAAGTTCAGCAAAATACCCGTAAGACTGAAAATTTAATTAATATGTTAGAGCTTATAGTGAGTATGAAAAGAGTACCTAATTTTTTATGCAAAACAATTTTTTTTAAAGATTTTATTTATTTGACACAGAGAGAGAGCGAGCCAGCAAGAGAGGGAACACAAGCAGGGGGGTTGCGAGAGAAGAAGCATGCTCCCAGTGGAGCAGGGAGCCCAATATGGGGCTCAATCCCAGGACCCTGGGATTAGGCCCTGAACCGAAGCAGACGCATAACGACTGAGCCACCCAGGAGCCCCAATGCAAAACAAATTTTTTTTAAAGAGGCTTCCTATCAAAAATAAAGACAAGGGCACTGAAAAGTAGCAGAATCAAGTTCATTGCCTATTCATGCAAGAATTTATTGGAACTTCTGGTAAGAATGGAATGAAAATGGGCAGAAAAGTAGCTGCTGTATAATTAGTAGCCAGTAATAAGTTCCATAAAGCAACAGATACAAACAGTACTTGACACCCAAGGTACTCTATTCAGTCAACAAATACTTATTTTTAAGGCTTGGCACAAAGGGAGAAAAAGGAAAGACTCATATAGACTCTATGATTTAAAGGAGATGACATGTACATAGGCTCCACACTGGGCATGGAGCCTGCTTGGCATTCTCTCTCTCCTTCTCCCTCTGTCCCTCCCCTACCTCCGCTGGCACATTCTCTTTCTCTGAAAGAGAGAAAGAGAGATGACATGTACATGTAAATAGACTGCTATAAATAATTATAATAAAAGGTGGAAAGTGGTAAGCTCATCCAAGAAGTGTACAAAAAAGGTGTTATGAGAGTTCAGAGGAATGAGAGAATGATTTCTCACAGGAAAGCAAGAAAAGGTTTCATGGAAACAAAGGGGCATGTGATTTAAGTCTTCAAAGATGACTAGGATTTATAGGGAGAAGGAAAGGGAAAGGCATTCCAGTGTTAAGCAGAATCAGCAAAAGCCCAGTGCAGGTACTTCTCTGTACCCACAGGAAAGAACAGTAGAAATTAACACTTAAGGCCTATGTAGTGGTGGATTCAATTCTATTCCTCAAAAATTTATGATCACCTGGAACCTCAGAATGTGACCTTATTTGGACACAGGGTCTTTGTAGATGTAATGAATTCAGCATCCTGAATTTAGGCTGGGCCCTAAATCTAATAACTAGTGTCTTTATAAGAAAAGGAAAGGACACAGAGAGATACAGAAGAGGCCACAGGAAGATGGAGGCAGAGAGTGGAGTTAAACTGCCACAAGCAAAGCCTGGGATCGCCAGAAGCTAGGAGAGGCAAAGAAGGATTCTTCCCTAGGGCCTTCAGAGGAATGTGCTGACACCTTGATTTCAGTTTCCAGAACTGTGCTAATTTGTTACAGTAACTTTAGGAAACTAATACCGCTTGGTTAAAAGGACAATTGTGAAAGGCTATTGTGAAATAGCATGAAATTGGTTTCTGCCCCCAGTTCTTCCTAATATTTGGTCTTTGACCAAACTCTTTTAACTTCCTGAGTGATAAGGGTTTCTGACAAAGAAGTCCTAAATCCCTTGTAATTTCCTGGGTGATAGCAGTCTTTTGTTCTAATGCTTGAGGTGACTCTTGGTGGCCTTCTGGATGGGGGCTGGTCACCAGAAAGACCAAGCCATAATTAGAAACTTGGAACTTTCAGCCCTACTAGAGACTGGAAATTGAGTTAATAATTGATCATACCTATATGTGATGAGGCCTCCATAAAAATCCCAAAAGTATGGGGTCTGGAGAGTTTCTGGATTGATGAACACATCCACATGCCAGAAAGACTGGCACATCCTAGCTCCTGTGCTTGGGACCCGTCCACACTTGCCCTGTGTATCTCTTCATCTGGCTGTTCATCTGTGTTCTTTTAATACATCCTTTATTATATATTAAGTCAGTAAATATAAACTGTTTCCCTGAGTTTTATGGGCTCTTCTACCAAATTAACAAACCCAAGGAGAAGGATCATCTAATTTAGAGCTGGTTGATCAGAAGCACTGGCAACAACTGGGATTTGTGATTGGCCTCTGATGTGGGCGGTAGATGGATACTTATGGGACTGAGCCTTAAACCTGTGGGGTCTGTGCTAACCCCCAGGCAGACAGTGTGTGAGAACTGAACTGCACTGTAGTACACCCATCTGGTATCTACAGAACATTGGGGGAATTGCTTTGTGTGGGGGAAAACTCCACACATGTGAAGTACAAAAGAGGAAAAACAGTTTTCCCATTCAGCTATGTACCAAATGCTACAGTATTTTATTTTATTACACTTTGGAAGAAAAAAACCCACTGACAATAAATTTCTCCTTAATAGGCATATTCTCATATTACCAGGCAATTGTATTAAAAAGTGAACAGAAAACAATGAAATGCCATTACTTACAATGTGTGACTCCAGCGAGAGTTTGGTAGAAAGTGGGAGTATCACTATCATCAGTGAGGGTCACATAAACACCTCCAGATAGTAGCCAACGAGAGAAGGTAAAAGCATCTTTGTTTAGAAGAAGCCAATTTCTAAACTTTTCATAGTTTACCTTTTCACCCTAAAATTAAAAGGGAAAAAAACCCCATAGGTTTAGTCAAATTTTAAGGTATCTTACTTAGAACTTGCACAACCTGAAATTTGCGATTCACTGACATTTACCTTTCTACTATCTACAAAGGAAGGACTGTTGTCTAAACAACACTACACAGGCTGTATATCTCGAAATCACACTGTTTTCTTTTTTTTTTTTTAAGCTTTTATTTATTTATTTGACAGAGATAGAGACAGCCAGTGAGAGAGGGAACACAAGCAGGGGGAGTGGGAGAGGGAAGAAGCAGGCTCATAGCAGAGGAGCCTGATGTGGGGCTCGATCTCATAACGCCGGGATCACGCCCTGAGCTGAAGGCAGATGCTTAACTGCTGTGCCACCCAGGTGCCCCGAAATCAAACTGTTTTCAAAAACAACTGTACTTAAGAACTTCCATTTCCATAAAATCTATTTGCTAATTGTAAATTATTTCATCAATTCGTTAGCAGTACATTGTTACTAATAAGCCACATTTTATTTACTAAGGTATATCTGAAATCAGTAAACTACATTTTTTTCTATATTTAAGGCCAATTTTTTACTTGCCTTATCCCTCTTCTTCAGTACCTTAATCTGTTATAATTAGCATATTGTAATTAAATATGTGTGGTATTAAAATTTCATTGGCAAATTAAAAACAACTATCCTGGGGCCCTCTTCCAGAAGGCATCACTGAAAACATGTATTCACAAGTCAACCAGAATACAAAAAGAAACAAGTAGATTTCTATTTCTTTGCTTTCCTGTCAAATATTTTGTTTTCTAAATCTCTGGATAAAAAAAGTATCCGGGCTGAGAAAGAACATCACATAGCTTGGTGCAACTCAAGTTCTTTGTCTGGAAGACAAGAGGACCTAGGGTGAATGAGGGCCAGATGTTTCTATGAAAAAAAGAGAGAAGCAACCACATGGAAATACAATGTAGAATGACATTCAGGAGCCTATCAGGTCTAATCCTGATGGAAATATTAGGGGATACAAACAACTCATAACCTAAAAGAGATATATGGTAGAAATAATTCCTACACTGTTTGGCAGCACCCTATTAAGTACAGCAATATACTTAGCCTAGCAGTTTCAGAAGATTTAACAGTACTATCCGAAACATCAAAATAACATGTCTTGTTTTTCTGAATGGAAGAATATGGCATTCAGAGTTGCTGCAGAGACATGTGAGGACATTGCCAGCATGTGTAGAGATTAGGGATCATACCCATATTCTTTGTTTCCCACATTTAGTCTATAAAGAGGATGAGCAGTATATATCTCACAAGCTCACACACATTAACATCTCTGACATTGGGATGAGTTTTAAAATCAATAGAGTCCTTCAATTATAACTGGCAGGTTTTTTTCTTTCTTTGTAATACATACAGGTATATCCTACAATTGATGGGATCTTAGGTACATTGAAACATGTAGCGTCAATGGTTTCAGTGGAGCTAAGATGTTATAAAATGCACCCTCATGTACTAAGAAAGAAGCTGCCAATTAAAATAGGCACTTCTACCACCTTCCCATATAATTAATATTATTTACAATTCCCTAAGCACTGTTCTAAAATTTTTTTTTAAAGATTTTATTTTTAAGTCATCTCCATACCCAACATGGAGCTCAAACTCACAATCCTGGGATCAAGAGTCAAAAGCTCCCCCAACCGAGCCAGCCAGGCACCCCTAAACATTTTTATATTAATTTAATCTTCAAAGTAACCCTCTATAGGAGATACTGTTATCATTTCTATTTCACACATGAAAAAACTAAGGCATTAAAAAGTTAAATAATCTAAGATTACACAGTGACAGGGGTATGACTAAACCCAGGTAGTCCAAAGTTTCTAAGCCTAAGCTATACACCACACTTGCTGGCTGACTTGGTGAAATATAAAGTAACCTCTGAAACCTGTCTGTCCACTCAGATCACTGCAATACTGGTAACACCAGAATCCCATCTGTTAAACCTGACTTTTTATGTTTTTGAGTCATGGATGTCTTCTAAAAAAGGCAGCAAACAGAAAGCTTCCTTTTATAAACTGTCACAATAGCAGTGTAGGAAAAAAATTTCAATAACATAGGGCAATTAAAAATAAACAGACTCCTGAAACTCATACATCTTTAAAGAACAATATAAAATATGAATTTGCACCTTAAAAATTGACAACTAGGGCGCCTGGATGGCTCAGCTGGTTAAGCGACTGCCTTCGCTTCAGGTCATGATCCTGGAGTCTCAGGATGGAGCTGCACCGGGCTGACTAATCAGCAGGGAGTCTGCTTTTCCCTCTGATCCCCCCGCCACTTGTGTTCTCTCTCAAATAAATAAATAAAAATCTTAAAAAAAAAATTGACAACCAAAGAAAATATTCAGTAAGAACAGAATAATACAACGCCTAAAAAGGGGATTCCTTTATAACTTCATCAAGGCTAATAAAAGCACAAAATAGAAAAAGCTGAAACCCATACCATGTCACTTAAATCTAGGTGCTAGGTCCACATCTTTTAGCTAAAGTGCTTCTCTTTATCGTTTTGGGTTTTTTTTTCCGGATTGCCCAAAACCACAAAGCTTTGTTACAGGAGGTCCAAATAAGCCTATTCTAATATAAATAGACTCATATCGAAACATGGTTAACTTGAAAAGCAAGGGTTTGGACAAAATCAGACACATTACTCAAAATTTACAACAGGTAAATACATCAAATAGTTGAATCAGATAAAAAATTAGCCCATTTACAGTGTTGGTTTTTTACCAAACACAAGCATCTAGTGATTTAAATAGTCTCTTCATGAGTATTCCAAAACCAAGGCCTCTCGTTTCTTTGATCTTTCCTCTTCCAAAGATCTTGTCCTTCATATGACACTTAACCGCAGCCTTACTAACAGTCTTATAATCTTTTTATTATACTAACTGTTCCCTTTCCATTAAATGCAATTTTAAACATTCCACTTTCCCCCTTATAATTTCCTCTTATGAGCAAACTTCTTTTAGTATCCTAATTCCAGTTATTTTTTTTTTTAAACTCCACAGGACCTACACCAATGACCTTCCTCTACATTGCCAAATCTAATAATCACTTCTCAATGATCACAGGTCAACTCACTTGACCTTTAGTTTATCTGATATAAGTACTCCTTTCTTTTAAAACTCTTGCATCACTTGGCTTCCAGGACACCATTCTCTTTTGGTTCTCCTCACAGATTATTCCTTAGACTCCTGTTTTTATTCTTCTTTATCTCATCAATCTCTAAACACTGGAATACAGGACTCAGTCTTCCAACCTGTTTTCTAACTAAATTCACTCCAAGATGATCTCATCCTCAACTATAATGCGACAAATCCTATCCCATGAACTCTAACTTATATATCAAAAAGGAGAGTTGACATCTCCACTTTAATGTCTAAAATGATTCTCAAATTTAATTATGTCCTAAATCTCCCTTGATATCAAAACCCCAAACTTTCACCTCTTATAGTCTTAGCCATCGTAATTAAAGGAAACTCCATTCACTTACTACACCAAGCCAAACACCTTAGTCATCCTCTTCTCTCTCTGCCACAGCTCATAATCAATACAAGAAAAATTCCTGTCAATTCTTCTTCAAAATAAATGCAGAATCTGAAAACTTTGCATCACCTCACTGCTATACCATGATGCACACGACTATCACCTCTTACCTGGATTGGTCACAGATATCTCAGTTGGACTCTGTTTAGCCTACCCTCTACAGAAGAGTCAAACTGATCATGTTTTAAAAAACCTCATGTTGGGGAACCTGGGTGGCTTGGCCCGTTAAGTGTCCGACTCTTGGTTTTGGCTCAGATCATGATCGCTGGGTCATGAGATTGAGCCTGGCAGGCTCTGCGCTCAGCGGAACTTGAGATTCTCTTTCCCCTCTCCCACTGCCCCTCCCCTCCATGCTCTCTCTTTTGAATAAATAATCTTAAAAACAAACAAAACAAAAAACCCCTCATGTATTCATTCCTCTGCCCAAAACCCTCCAATGTTTACCTCGCTCAGGGTAAAAGTCAAAGAACTCACACTGTCCTACAGAGCCATATATAATCTCCCNAGCCTGGCAGGCTCTGCGCTCAGCGGAACTTGAGATTCTCTTTCCCCTCTCCCACTGCCCCTCCCCTCCATGCTCTCTCTTTTGAATAAATAATCTTAAAAA
>NC_048230.1:11217541-11243857 GCF_002007445.2 Ailuropoda melanoleuca
ATGCACCCCTACGCTTACTGCAGCATTATTTATAATGGCCAAGATATGGAAGTAACCCAAGTGTCCACTGAGAGATGAATGGATAAAGAAGATGTGGTGTGTGTACATGTGTACACACACACACACTCTCTCTCTCTCTCTCTCACACACACACACACACACACACTCACAGAGGAATATTACTCAGCCATACAAAAGGGATGAGATCTTGACATTTGTGACAACATGGATGGACCTAAAAGGTATTATGCTAAGTGAGATAAGTCAGACAGAGAAAGACAATGATTTCACTTATATGTGGAATCTAAAAAACAAAACAAAAGAATAAACAAACAAAAAGAGAAACAAACCCACAGATACAGAAAACAAACTGATGGCTGCCAGAGGGGCAGGGGTGGGAGGATAGGCAAAGTGGGTGAAGGGGAGTGGGAGATACATGCTTCCAGTTACAGAATGAATAAGTCATGGGGATAAAAGGTGTAGCATTGGGAATATAGTCAATGGTATTGTACTACTATTGTATGGTGACTGATGGTAGCTACACTTGTGGTGAGCATAGCATGATGTATAGAGAAGTTAAATCGTTATGCTGTACACCTGAAACTAATTTCACACTGTATATCAGCTATAGTTCAATATAAAAAAGAATTAAAGAAATAAAACTTAGAGTCAATATGAAAAATGAAAATATATTATTAAGTGACGTTTATAAATATATTTAATAACACTCTTGTTGCTAAAAACTTTACATCTCTGGTGCCATTGATAGAAAAGCCTAGCAAAGGGGCACCTGGGTGGCACAGCAGTTAAGCATCTGCCTTCGGCTCAGGGCGTGATCCCGGCGTTACGGGATCGAGCCCCACATCAGGCTCCTCCGCTATGAGCCTGCTTCTTCCTCTCCCACTCCCCCTGCTTGTGTTCCCTCTCTCGGTGGCTGTCTCTATCTCTGTCAAATAAATAAATAAAATCTTAAAAAAAAAAAAAAAAGCCTAGCAAAAACTAGCCTAGGGAGATGATGGCTTCAGATCAGAGCATAAAAAACATTTGTTAAAAATCTTAATAGATATACTTTATGGAATAACTATTTTTAGTTGGCCCCTGCATAAACTGAAGGAAGATAACAGAAAAAACCCTCTATGACTGAGGCAGGTGTAGAAAACATCATAGCCCTAGACCTTTAGATATCTTCTACCCCTGGGAGAGAGGTGGAACCACTGAGAAAGTCTCTGGGGATACACTGTCTGCCTAAAACTGAAACAGAAAAACGGAAAACAGACTGTCCCCTGCCCTAGCATCCACACCCATCCCCACCATTGTGTTAGCAAACACTGAGGAATAAATAATATCAGTCTACTGCTGGGGAGGGAAGAGTAGGGAGAGAGACCCTCTCCTCTCTAAGGTACTAAGAGACTAAGAAAATGAGATCCAAAGTTGAAGGTAGAGAAGACATTAGAAAAATCCTCTGGTGGGGCGCCTGGGTGGCTCAGTCAGTTAAGTGTCCGACTCCTGATTTCAGCTTGGGTCATGATGTCAGGGTCCTCAGATGGGTCATGATGTCAGGGTCCTGGGATGGAGCCCTGGGTCAGGCTCAGCTCTCAGCAGGGAGTCTGCTTGGGATTCTCTCTCTCCCTCTGCTTGTGCATGTGCGTTCTCTCAAAAAATAAAAAATAAAAAAAGGGAAAGAAAGGAAAATCCTCAGCAAATAAGATTCCACCCTTAAAAAGGTAACCCTAGGCTGGAATTTGAAGTCTATAGTGCACTGTGGGTAAGCATAACAATACAAAATACAGCTCAGCTACAGACAAGACTGACTCAACTACTCATGCTAAAGATCTAGCCGGGCATAAATAGTACTTCCCGCAGTCTCTCCAGGATAAAACATCCATCTCTCAACCACAAATTATTAGTTACACAGGAAAGAAAGGAAAAAAACCACCCTACAAAGGAAAAACAGGGGAACAGAGAATTCAATAAAGCTGGAATGGCTCAACAGTAAACTCAAGAGAGTCAAGTAAGAGACTGTACAAAATCAAAGAGAGGGAGAAAAATGTGCGGGTATGAAGGAACGAGACAGAAAATCCAACAGCTGTAGGACAATCAAGTGATTTAACACACATACAGTTGAAATCTTAGAAGTAAAAGAGAATGGAGAAGAAATATCTTAAGAGATAAAGGCTGAGAATTCTCCAAAACATAAAACCACAGATAGAAGTTGTTCAGAGAACAGGCAAGATAAATTACACCTCTAACCCCCCAAAACCAATTAGGCAAATCATATTCAAACTACTCAAAACCAAAGATAAAAAGAAAATCTTTAAGGCAACCAGAGGAAAAAAGACATACTACATTGAAAGAAACATTTCCTATCAAAAACTACGTAAGCCAGGGGCACCTGGGTGGCACAGCGGTTGGGCATCTGCGTTCGGCTCAGGGCGTGATCCTGGCGTTATGGGATCGAGCCCCACCATCAGGCTCCTCCGCTGTGAGCCTGCTTCTTGCTCTCCCACTCCCCCTGCTTGTGTTCCCTCTCTCGCTGGCTGTCTCTATCTCTGTCAAATAAATAAATAAAATCTTAAAAAAAAAAAAAAACTACGTAAGCCAAAAGATGGTGAAGTGGCATGGTTACAACACTAAGAAGAAAAAACTGAGAATCCTATACTCAGAGAAAATATCTTTCAAAAAGAAAGGTCAAATAGACTTTTTCAGGAAAATGAAAACAAAGAAGTCATTACCAGCAAATCTGCATCACATAAAAGGGGGAGAAAAGTACTTTAGGCTGAAGGCAATACAATACCAAACCAGACACATGCACCTATACAAAAACAAAAGAAAAGGAAATGACATAAACGAAGGTACATATAAAATGTACTTTTTTCTTATTTTTAATTGCTTTAAAAGATAATTGGCTGTCTAAAGAAATAAGAGTAAAAATGTAATGTGTTTACACCATGTGTAAAATTAAAACACATGACAGTAGCACAGAAGACGGAGAAAGGAACTGGACACATACTGTTGTGTACTACACGTACAATGGTATATCATGTATCTCCATTTTTATATTGCTAGTCAGCAAGGAACTACTTACTAAATCACAGCACTACAGTGTTTAACCCAACGTTAACTCCATTAATAAATTATTATTTTTATAATAATAAAAACAATACCCAAATTTAAATCCCTATTATGTGCCACACAGCTGTGGTGGTAGTGCTTTAAGTATTAAGCCTCAAGATGATTCTATAGGGAAGGTATTACTGGTGCCCTCATTTTGTAGTTGAGGAAAACTAGAACCCAAGGAAATTAAGTAACTTGTCCAAAGTCATATATTAATGAAATGGCAGAGTTAAGATTCAAACCCTAGGCAAGACAGGATCCTGAAACTGAACTCTTAACAACTTCACAGGTCTATAATACGGTTATATACATTCTTTAGTATTACATGAAACGAAAGCCAGCACCAGCAAGATGATACCATTTTGGTGAAATCCATTAAAAACTAAACTATAAAATTCCAAATGATCACAAACTCAATGTATAAGCACTATGGTGCTTTGGCATCCCCTTTCCCCCTGCTTTAACTTAATGATGTAGGCTCTCCATTTCTGACCACTTACCTGACTTAACACAGAGAGAATAAAGTCGTGAGGGTAAAGTTAATCAAGGAATTCTGGGTAAGATATGATTTTTAGTTTTGCATGCAAGTATTTCTAAAATGTAGAAAATTTGTTCTGAATACGTTTGGTTGGAATGCTGGAACATATTGGTAACCTCACTCCCAAAATATAAGAACAGTAATAACCTTCCAAAGCTACCAAGTTCAAAAGTTCATCTAACAGATTAGGAAAAGAGGCCCAGGAAAATCAACCTATTTTCTGAATTCTAAGGCATATGTATTTTCCATGTTTTATTAATGTTCCAGAAATCATCATGCATCTAACATATCTAATGTGTAGTATCTTTTTTTATCCCCAAAAAGTTATTTTTAAAGCAATGGTTATGTTACAACTCATAATGCCTCAACATTTATGAAATACTAAGTGCCATTAGTACTCAGCTTTGTTTTTAGGATTGGTGAGAGTGTGTGAGAACAGGATAGACAGAATATGACTATTTGTGACCAGAGGGTTAAGGATAGAATGACATATACCACTTCTGGGCTAACTACATTATTGCAGGCAAGAGACCCCTCCCTGGAATGACCACTTCTACCTTGGTGATTTATAGATGCTCTTTCGTTTTGTTTTTTGTTTTTTTTTTTTAAGATTTTATTTATTTATTTGACAGGGAGACAGCCAGTGAGAGAGGGAACACAAGCAGGGGGAGTGGGAAAGGAAGAAGCAGGCTCATAACGGAAGAGCCTGATGTGGGGCTCGATCCCATAACGCCAGGATCACGCCCTGAGCCGAAGGCAGACGCTTAACTGCTGTGCCACCCAGGCGCCCCTATAGACGCTCTTCCTGATATGCAATAAAAACGCCGTAAGAACTGACACTGTCTGGAAAGTGGAACCAACACACAAAGGAGTTGTCACAAACAATCACCTAACTCCATCAACAGAATTTTTATGAGTGAAAAATAACTTTGTGTTATCCCAAGCTACTATTTTGGGGGAAACATCTGTTACAAAAGTGTAACATCATCTATACTGACTCACACGGCATTAATTAAAAAAAAAAAAAAAGTACAAAAGTTAAAAAAGTAAAAAAAAAAAAAGAAAAGAAAAAGAAAAAAACACCACACACATACTTTCCCAAAGACCCTGATACCCTGATTATACCAACCTATATGCCTAAAAATTGTCTTTACATAATTAATGACAAATACATAACATGAATACACAAAATGAATCACACAGTATGTTGGTGAGGTTCAAAGAGTAATTCAAGCACATAGTAAGACCCACAGTACGTAATCTATGAAAACATGAAGTATTCATTTACATAAAACATACTTAATATCCGTAAAATTTCAAATATTGCTATTCAAATGCAAACTCTGACTCTATATATATGCGTTGAAAAGTTTTTTCCTTTTGAAGATAAAAAGTATTTCTGTTTACCTTACTGCTTTTGCACAGAGTCTATTCCAACTAAATGTTTCTTTACTTCAAATGCATTTCATAATACTAACCAAATTTTCCTTTTCTGTAAATTCTATACAGAAATATCATAAGACAGAGTCAGACACAGCTTCAGAAAATAACAAAGAACCCTTTGAAATTCCAAATAACAAACAGGTGTATAATGTAAATTCCACAAAAAAAGAACAAATACTAAGGAAAAACTACCAGATATCGGGAAGATGAACAGTACTCAAAGCTCGTATGGAGCTGACCAGTCAGAATAGAGACCTCCATTAATATCCAGTGCATTTAGAAGAGACTCCAAAAGAATCAATCCTCATTATTCGAGCTAAACAAGACTTAGAGTAAAAGGCTACTTAAGACCCAACATAACAAAAATTTAAAACAAGCCTCAGAACGATTAGCCTAATCTGCAACTAATTTCACTGTGCGCTAGAATAAAAGAGAGCTAGCACTCTTTAAATGAGACAACAAAATTCAAGTACTCAAGACATAAAGTTTATAACATCCAGTAGAAGGGTGCCTAGGTAGCTCAGTCAGTTAAGCATCTGACTCTTGGTTTCCACTCAGGTCATGATCTCATGGATCATGAGATTGAGCAGGGAGCCTAATGCAGGACTCGATCCCAGGACCCTGGAATCATGACCTGAGCCGAAGGCAGACACTTAACAGATTGAACCTTATTTTTATTTTTTAAGATTTTATTTATTTATGTGACAGAGAGAGACAGAAAGCAAGAGAGGGAACACAAGCAGGGGGAGTGGGAGAGGAAGAAGCAGGCTCCTAGCGGAGAAGCCTGATGTGGGGCTCGATACCATAACACTGGGATCATGCCCTGAGCCGAAGGAAGACGCTTAATGACTGCGCCACCCAGGCACCCCTGAAACTATATTTTAAAAGAAAAAAATGTAATTTTTAGAGTGAAGGAAATAACAATATCTGAAAAAGTTTACTGTAGGGCTTTAACAACATATGTAACACTGGCAAATAAAAGATCAGTGAACCTGAAGACAGAACAATTTTAACTATCTGAACTGAAGTACAATGAGAAAAAAAGGCTACAAATGGGGGGTGGGGAGGAGATGGAAAGTAAATAAAAAAGAGAAAATCAGAGTCCCAGTCATGTGAAAAATCACCATTTTTGCATGCATGTAATTGGAGGCCAAGAAAAAGGAAGGGGAGACAGAAAACATATTTGAAAGACAGTGGCAAAGTATCTCTCAAGTTCAATCACAGATCCAAGATTCTCAAAGAAACTCATACAAGATAAATACAGAAAACCAAACTAAGACATACCATAAATTCATGAAAAAACAATGAAAAATTTGAAAGCACGGAGGGAAAAAAAAAAACGGACACATTACATAGCAAAACAAAAATAAAAGTTATCACTGACTTCTAATCAGAAAAAACGCAAGCCAGAGACAATAAAAGGAACACATTTAAAGTGCTGAAAGGAAGAAAAAAACTTCCGCACACAGCCTAGGATTCTATATTCAGAACAAAAAGATGAACAACCCAATTATGAGCAAATGAAAAAACAAACAAAAACAAAAACTAGGAGACTTTATAAATCAGAAAACAAATAATGGGCAAATGACTTAAGAGATTTCTCCAGTGAAGACATACAAATGACCAATACGCACATGGAAAGATGCTCAATATGTTAGTCATTATGGAAATGTAAATCAAATGAATAAAACAATCTTTTAATCATTAAACATACCAATTCTTACAATTTTCTACTACTTTGGAAAATGGCTCAATTCAAACCATTATAAAAGTGAATTTTTAAATAATACACCTTTCTAAGAGACACATAAGAAATAGACCGACTCCCTCATATACCTAACCCAAAGTTATCCTAGAAGTTACAATAAAAATTAATTAGATTCCAAGTTATAACAAAGATCATATTCCAGAAATTTTAAACGGTAATCAAATTAACCAATAAGAATTAAAGTTAAATGTATGCTTACCTTCTTTAGACAAATATGTGACAAGATCTCATAATATTATATTTTAGATATGGTAAACTGTAGACTTAATATTATGGAAATATAACTATAAACACAAAATATTGATTAAAAATTCTGTATCTTCCTTAAAAAAAAAAAAAAAAAAAAAAAAAAATTCTGTATCTTCCTTGGAAAAGGCTCTAAAGAAGTTCTAACTAGACTTTATTTTTACTATAACTATTAAACATTTTTTGGAAGATTTTATTTATTTATTTGACACAGAGAGAGAGAGCACAAGCAGGGGGAGCCGGAGGACAAGTGGGCTCGCCACGGAGCAGGGAACCCTATGTGGGGCTTGATCCCAGGACCCTGGTATCATGACCTGAGCTGAAGGCAGATGCTTACCTGACTCAGCCACCCAGGAGCCCCGATTAAACATCTTTTTATCAGTGATTTGGATTTGACATAAAAGGCATGTGTATTAATTTTATAAATGACAAAAGTGGGAGGAATGGTTAATAAAATAGGTAACAATATAGAATCAAATTCATCTTAGGCTAAATGTATTGAGAGTTTCTTTAAAACTCAGTATATATAAGGACAGAAAAACAAGATTAAGCTTGAAAATTTTAGCTAAGAAAGCTATGACCTTTTTGCTTAAGTTAATACAGTTTTATGCTGCATGGTAGTGATTAAAGAATTAAAGATTCTCCTACTGTTCACTAATCTATTTCACCTAAAGAACAGCATGAGATTAACTAGTATGCATATTAACTATGGTTAAGAAGCAGCAGGGGAACAGGACTTATTCACATACCTAGAAGGGAAGGTTCCACTTTCCCAATTCAAATAGCTGAATTCCATCTCTAAGAGGTAAAAGATTTCCAATGGGGGTTCTAGTAGCCCAAACTTTGGGATCATGACACTGTGCCAAAATCCCCAGTGGCTTCTAGCTCCACTGCCAACTCTAAAACTAGAAAATGAGACTGGGACTAGGTCAGGGGCATATACCAAACTATTTCAATGCCCCCAAATTTAAATGGGATGGAACCATCAAAATTTCATTGAATTCAAGAAATCCTACATCTTCAAGTTGATTTGTCACATCAATTTAAAACATACAACAATTAGCAAGATAAAAAACTTTAACAATGTGAGAGAAATGGTGAACAGAAGGATATTCTGAGTAAAAACTTACCACTTTTAAGTCATTAGTTACAATGAGATATTACTGAGCCATAAAAAGAAACGAAGTTCTAACACATGCTACAACATGGATGGATCTTGAAAACATTATGTAAAGTGAAATGAGCTACACAAAAAGATAAATATTGTATGATTCCATTTATGTGAAATATTTAGAATAAGCAAATTCAGAGGCAGAAAGTGGACTGTGGGGCAAGGGGCTGGGGGGAGGCCTTATTACTGCTTAACGGGTACACAGCTTCTCTTTAGGGTGATAAAAATATTTTAGACAAAGATAGTAGTGATGTGCCCATAACACTGTGATTTCAATTAATGCCACTGAAATGTACTTAAAAATGGTTAAAATGGCAAATGTTATTCTATATATTTTATTCCAAATGCTTCTCTGCCTTCTCTCAGCTCAGTGGGATCCAGCAAAGAAAGCGACTTACTGGAGACCTGACCTATCTCACTCATCCAGTCCAAGTCGTAGTGTCACGGAAGTACTTAGAAAATTTAAAGACTGACTAGCAAAATCAAACGAAACCTGGCCCAAAGGTAGGCCTTAAATAACTCACAAGTAATTCTAGTTATTAAGAAGGAATCATTCCCAGGGGCGCCTGGGTGGCACAGCGGTTAAGCGTCTGCCTTCGGCTCAGGGCGTGATCCCGGCGTTACGGGATCGAGCCCCACATCAGGCTCCTCTGCTATGAGCCTGCTTCTTCCTCTCCCACTCCCCCTGCTTGTGTTCCCTCTCTCGCTGGCTGTCTCTGTCAAATAAATAAATAAAATCTTTAAAAAAAAAAAAAAAAAAAAGAAGGAATCATTCCCAACTTACAAATACACTATACACCTACAGTTTGTGAAAATGACTATTTAGAATACAGGATGCATCCTCCCTCATAATTAATGATCAAATTTCCCCAGCTAACCTCCAGAACTCTACCTAAAATTTAATGTGGCTAAAATAACTGAGTAATTAACCACAATAATTATAATGACTTTAAAAGCATACTACTGTGAATGTATGTATTTCATCTGTGTTATTATGAACTAAATAAGCTTGGGAGCTAGTACAGGAATGCAGTCATCATTTACAAATATTGTTTCCAGAGAGATATGCCTGCACTATGTGGTAAAAAAGGTAATAAAAAGACAACATGAATATGTCTCTGCTCATCTCTCCTCCCTCACCTGATCCTTCCTCGTCTCCACTGCGGAGATTATTAGGCAGACAAAAATAAGCTAAAGAAACAGAGTGAGCAACTGGAGTAGGGACAGGAGACATTATCAGGTCCCTATATCCCCCAAATTATACATCTAGCCAAAATCACATTCACAGAACCTGGACTACCATTCCTCTAAGGATGGGATCAATCAAGATAGGAACATGTTTGACTACCCTTTTTGTTCATTCCTTCCTCTCATTTCTAGGAATCCAGTTCAAGTCAAGAAATAATGAGGCAACTGATAATAGACACAACTTTCTGCACTATACACATTGGCTACTGGCAATAATAAACCTGCAGGGAAGTCAACAGTACTATGGAATGCTAGTGAGGTGCTGTCACATGCCACTGCTGCCCTAGGTCTTTAAAAAGATAGGGACTCTAAACACTCTTTTGAAGAATAGTGACAATAACTTTGGCCAAGACATTCTCCTCTTACTGGTTCCTTCAGTAACCAAAGAGACACATATTCATTCAAGGCAACAACAACAAAAACAAGTGGGACTACATCAAACCAAAAAGCTTCTGCACAGCACAAGAAACCAACAACAGAATAAAAAGGCAACCTATGGAATGGGAGAAAATATTTGCACATCATATATACGGTAACATACGTATGTTGTATGCTATCATACAGTGCAAGAGCACAAATAAAAACCCTGATTCTTAAAATGGCAGAGGAATCAAACAGACATTTTCCCAAAGACATACAAATGACCAATAGGTATATGAAAAGGTGCTCAACATCACTAATCATCGGAAAAATGAAAATTAAAACCACAATGAGATACCACCTCATACCTGTTAGAACAGCTATCATCTGGGGGCGCCTGGGTGGTGCAGTTAGTTTAGTGTTAGTTTAGAGGTTAATATCCAAAAATTTATAAAGAACTTACACAACTCAATATCAAAAACAAACAAGCAATCCAATTAAAAAGCGGGAAGAGGAAAAAAAAAAGNTTACACAACTCAATATCAAAAACAAACAAACAATCCAATTAAAAAGCGGGAAGAGGAAAAAAAAAAGTGGGAAAAGGACCTGAATGGACATTATATAACAGAGCATAGAGATGGCCAACAGGCACATGAAAAGATGCTCAACATCACTAATCATCAGGGAAATGCAAATCAAAACCACAATGAGATACCACCTCACACCTGCCAGAATGGCTATTATCAAAAAGAACAAACAAGTATTGGTGAGGATGTGGAGAAAAGGGAGCACTCATGCAATGTTGGTGGGAATGCAAAATGCTGCAGCCACTATGAAAAGTAGTACGGGATTCCTCAAAAAATTAAAAACAGAAATAACATACAGGCATCTCGGTGGCTCAGTTGGTTGAGCATCCGACTCTCAATTTTGGCTCAGGTCAAGATCTCAGGGTTGTGAGATCAAGCCCCATGTCAGCTCCATGCTCCGTGGGGAGTCTGCTTCCCCTCTCCTTCTGCCCCTTCTCCCACACATTCAATCAATCAATCAATAAAATCTTAAAAAAAAAAAAGAAAAAAATAACACGTGATCCAGCAATTCCATTTCTGAGTACTTATCCAAAGAAAATGAAAACACTAATTTGAAAATATATAACAATATATTATAATATATAACCTCTTATGGTTATATCATTTTCAAATATCTTCTATTCAGTAGGTTGCCTTTTCATTTTGCTCATGGTTTCCTTCACTGCAAGAGTTTTTTTAGTTTGATGTAGTTCCATTTCTTTATTTTTGCTTTTGTCACCCTATGTTCATTGCAGTAGTTTACAACAGGCAAACTATAGAAGCAATGTAAGCATCCATCAATAGGTCAGTGGATAAAGATGCACTACATATACACGGTGGAATATTACTCAGCCATAAAAAAGAATGAAATCTTGCCATTCGGGACAACACTGATGGACACACACACACACACACACACAGATACTCTGAAGTACTATTCAGGAGAAAGAAGGAAATCCTGTCATTTGTGACCACATGGATAAGCCCTGAGGGCATTATACCATGTGAAATAAGCCAGAAAGAGAAAGACAAATACTTCCCAGTATCACTTATACGTAGAATATTAAGTAAGAAAAGAGGGGAGGGGTGGGGGAAGAGAAAAAAGAAAAGAAATTCACACTCTTGGAGAGTAGGAAGTGGTTGTCAGGGCTAGGGAGTGGGGGAAATAGGGACAGGCTGGTAAAAGTGTACAAATTTTCAGCTGTAAGATGAATAAGGTCTCAGGTTTTTTTGTTTGTTTGTTTTTTAAAGATTTTATTTATTTATTTGACAAAGACAGCCCGCGAGAGAGGGAACACAAGCAGGGGGAGTGGGAGAGGAAGAAGCAGGCTCATAGCAGAGGAGCCTGATGTGGGGCTCGATCCCAGAACGCCAGGATCACACCCTGAGCTGAAGGCAGACGCTTAACAACTGAGCCACTCAGGCGCCCCCTAAGGTCTCAGGTTTTAATGTAAAACACGGTGACTATATAGTTGATAAGACTGTATTATATAATTCAAACTTGTTAAGGGAGTAGAACTTAAATATTCTCACCAAAAAAGCAAANTGGTGACTATAGTTGATAAGACTGTATTATATAATTCAAACTTGTTAAGGGAGTAGAACTTAAATATTCTCACCAAAAAAGCAAAGCAAAGAAAAGAAATACCCAAGAGTTAGATACTCATATTTGTAAGAAACATCTTAATTTTGATAGAATGCATCAAAAAATGGTAAAGATCCTTCCTTCCAGGAAGGGAAACTGGGTGGCCAGGGAAGTGGATGGAAAGAAGATTTTTCAATGTCCTTTTGTTCTTTTTGAATTTTTGAACCATAAGAATGTATCACCTGTTAAAAAATACAAAAGAGAAAAAATAAGTATTTTCCAATTGCCCTCACACACTCTACCATACTGACAGAGACCTAACATGGGCGAAAAATGAAGTCATAGTCACTAGACAAGTTGGTTTTCTTTTTTTTTTTNTCACTAGACAAGTTGGTTTTCTTTTTTTTTTTTTTTAAGATTTTTATTTATTTATTTATTTATCTGACAGAGAGACAGCCAGAGAGAGAGAGAACACAAGCAGGCGGATGGGGAGAGGAAGAAGCAGGCTCACAGTGGAGGGAGCCTGATGTGGGGCTCAATCCCATAACGCCGGGGTCACGCCCTGAGCCGAAGGCAGACGCTTAACAACTGAGCCACCCAGGCGCCCCGACAAGATAGTTTTCTAAGTAAGACAATGCTATACATTTTATATAAAAGAGTCAACATGACAAATCAATGTATAAGGCCACAATTTTCAGTGAAACATAGTAGTTAAGAACTCTGGAACCAAACAGACATGAGGTCAAATTGGTCAAATCCTAGCTCTTCCATTCAGGGATTGTGTGTTCTTGGACAAATTATATAACTTCTGCTTATTTGTCTAGAAAACTAGATTAATAATAATAGCACCTACACCTCACAAGATGTGGTGATAAACTGAGATAATTTACATAATACGTTTAGCATAGTGATAAGTACATGGTAAGTAAGTCCATAAATGTTAGTTATTATCATCATCAGTGGGAGGCAACATAGAAGAGTAGCTAATATGAATTTGGATACTTGGACTTGAATCTTGTATTCACGTATTAGCTTTAATCCTTAGGCAAGTAAATTAACCTCCTTAAGTCTTGTATCTTTTCCTCATTCATAAAATGGTAATAATATCAATACCTGTGCCATGACAAATATCATATAACTTAAACAAGATATCAGATAAAAATCTGTGAATTCACTAGGCAAACACAATCTTAAGAGTTCAAAGTTAACATCCCCAATAAGATAAACCAGTTATATATGGTTGTTCAAAGTACTAAAAGACATATTTACAAAACAGGTAATAACTAGCATGTAATATTAATAAACAACAACCAAAATTCTTCACAGTTAAAGAGTTTCTCTGAGGCAAAGATTTGATTTCAAATAAACAAGTTCCCTTTTTTTGCACCTTGTGTAACACCTGTGTCACTACATATGAGTATGTTATTGCCAGTTTGGGGTTCAGCTGAAATTATCCACAAGAGGATAAAACAAATACATACATAACCTTGGCCATTAGAGCATGATACTCTCCAATGATCTAATAAGAAATAGACTCATGATAATTAAATAGTTCAGGTAGTATCTCTTCGGAGTATTAAATAAATATCCTACTATCTTTCAAAACAAATAGGCTGGTGAGGGCTTACTGTAGTTCCCAGGAATTACTGAAAAAACAATCCTGACCCTAGGAGGAAGGAAAAAAAAAAAAGAGAGAGAGAGGGACAATGAAAAATCGATAATATGGGCTATTTTTCAGTCCCCAAACTTTTCAACACACATCTCTGATAGTATCAGTATAATTAAGCTTCTGATCTTTTTTCAGGGTTGTCTAGACAAATGACAGGGTCTTCAAACAGACCTGAAAAGGGACTCCAATTCTCAGGAAACAAGAGTACCACAAACCAAACCCAATCATTACTAGAAACCAAAGGAACTTTGCTGGGAAAAGGCTAATAAATGGACAGCAGCAAACGATATTGTGCATGGGTTCCATGCTGTGACAACAAAAAGCCTCTAACACCAGAAAATCCAAAGGTCATCAAACTACCAAGCTTTGATGACTTCACCAACTGTTCAGTATCTTGACCATGGTGGTGGATGCACAAGCCCCCAGTTACAGAATTACACAAAACTGAGGACGTACACACACACACACACACACACACACACCTGGGGAAAGCAGTGGCTTGATAACATCAGTGTCAATATCCCAGTTGTGATATGCATTTGCAAAATGTTACCTTCAATGGAAACTAGCAGGGTAAAAAAGGATCCCCCTGTATTCTTATTAACTGCATGTGAATCTGTATTTATCTTAATAAAAATTTTAATTTAAAAATTTAGGAAGAACATTTTCAGAATATTTGAGTAAATGTACCACAGGAAAAAAATCCTTTTTAAAATTTTATATTAAATGTATTCTAAATAATATTTCCTCCCCACTACTAGCTTTAATAGCTAGCTTTTCTCCTATGGGCACAATGACCAAGGGAAAAAATTCCACAAAGGTCCACACATATAAAACTTGAACTTATTTCAAGACAACAAACAACATAACACTTTCCCAGTTCAAGAGAGGAAACACAAACTATTCACAGGGCCAGATAAGTAATTAAAAATTATACCCACATGGTATTTATTGTGCATCTTACCTGCCGGACATCAAATGGGATATGGGAGACAAAGTGGAAGAGAAATAAATGACTTAATTGGTCTTAGTTGGCACTAACATTTTCTAGAATGTTAACTGAAAATAGATGTATACATCTTCCTTTACATGTGCTTAATCTGGTTCCTTCTTCTCACATCTTCCTCATCTCATTAATTGTCTGGTTTTGAAGGAAGACTTATTTTCTGAGATTTTTACAAATCCTCTGAGATACACAAAGATTTGATTTAGTAGTATATCATTCCTATTCTTTAAGTGTAAAAGTTGTAGTAAGCAAGGTTCTTCTGAGAACTACCTTCATAGTCAGAAACTGTCTTGCCTGAACAAGGAATGAGCAAACTAGAGTAAAATAGAATTATTAGCTTGACCTGCTCTTCCAAACTAAAAGCGGCATGCTCGGGGCAAGCTCTTCCCAAACTCATGCCAGTTCATGCCCTTACCTACATCCTAGCTTATATTGACCTAAACACTGTACCACTCAACCGTTACATAAATACTATATAACTCTATGAGAAATGGGAAAAACAAAACCTAACCCAATAACTTGTACAAGAATGTGCCCAACACTGTATCAACAACTAGATTTTATTCTATTAACTAATAGGGCAACTGGAATACTCATTACAAAACAAAGGAGGACAGGTTATATTTTCAGTATCATCATCAGAACAATGTCACCCACACAATAAAATTTTAGTCATCTCTGTTGAAAATCTCGAATCGAGACTTAAACAACCAAAAATACATAATTATATAAGCCTATCTCCAGTAATCAAGAAAGATGTTCTTAATTAAATAAAAATATTTTCAGAGAGTAGTAAGTAATAAACCTGGCATTTTAGAACATGGGCATTTATTACCACAATTCCACAGACACATGCCACATGCAGGTTCCAGGAACTAGGACCTGGAGATTTTGGGGGGCTATTATTCAGCTTATCACACTCTCCAATCAGAACACCTATAATCCCAAGAGGATGGGACAAACTCCCATTTTTTCTCCCTCTCTCTGTTGTCCTAAAGCTTGGCTCTGGACACAAGCAGAGTAGCGCAAAGTGTGTGGCCACATGAGGGTAACTAAAGTACCAGTCTTCTGAAAGGAGAACTGAAAATGGCAGCTCCAGGGAAAGTACTATGGATACAGAGAGGAGGAAGGAGCTCAGAAAAGTTGTTTTTGACTCCTGGGTTCACCTCCTAACAGCGCATGCATGGATTGAATTTAAACATCACAACAATGTCTGAGAATTAAATTCAGGATAGATCACTGTCCAAGTTCCAGACTGGCCACTGGGTGGTGCACACATGAAACAGATCAAATAACAGTGCACAGGCTTTGAAAAGTCAACTGACATTGGAACCACAACCAAAAGAGGGATTGGAATTTGCAGTCTAAACGATCACTATCAATGATCTAATACAACAATCCAACACAACAAATATATCAACCTCTCCATAGAACTTAAAGAGACTCAGAATCTCATAACATATATTAAAAATGTCTGGAATATAATCCAGAAGTACTTGGCATATAAAGAACCAGGAAAAGTCTCAATTCAATTAGGAAAAGACAGTCAACAACTACATGAGACAGATATTAGACCTATCAAAGACACTGGGGAAGTCATTATAAAAATGACCAAACAAATGAGGTCAAACACTCACTGCTGAATGGAAAGATAGAAAGTCTTAGTACAAAAACAGAAGATACAAAGAAAAACCAAATGCAAATTTTAGAACTGAAAAAATCCAGTAACAACGAAAAAAAATATCCATATCTACATTCGAAATGTGGGAAAACAAGCTCGTTAAAGAGTGATAACTCCTCATGAAGGCCAACTCTATCAATCATTAACACCACAGTGTTAATTATTTTAATCAGATGGCTTTCTTCATAACCCTAGTGGTACTAAGTGAGAAAGATATATTTCAACTTTGTCACAATTTTAGTCATTGCTTTTTGATAAAGTGCCCATCAAGTCTGTCCTAAGTAACTACTGAATAAAGTTAATGAACAGAAATAAATAGTATCAAAGTGTAAGTTCTTATCCAATGGAGGAAAAAAATTAAAATGTGACTAACAGGGACAAAACAGGCCTCCTGTTTCACAAGATGTGTTCAACAGATCTTGAGAATCAAGACGCTGTTTCTTTAAAGTGAGAAGGGTAGGTCCCTCTGCAGATCTAAATCATATTTATGTGTTAAAAACAATGTTCTTAGATGAATTTTTAATAAGTATTACAATATACAAACCAAGAAAATGTATGTTGTGACTTAAATCAATGGCATTTCATTTGGTTCTATTAGTAAATCCTCACAAAATTTATTTATACAAAATTAATAATGAAACAGATATTGTAAAAATTAGATTTTAAAAAGTAGATAAAATTTCAGAAAAGGATTAAGATTGGAAAACACCAAAATTAAATGACTTGGAGTTCAAAGAAGAGGAGATGATCCCTGGGTTTTAGACTTGGAGTTATAGAACCCTAATATGAAATACAGATTAGATCCTTTATATCAAGTTTAATTAATGCTTATTACTTTAAATTTTAAGAAAATATTGCTAAAATACAGAAAGCCTCAAATTCTTCAGAGCCCTCAAAAAGCTTGAGGCATTTAAGCCAAACACAAACTACCATATACCGCACAACACAGAATGTATAAACGTTTAGTGCACATTTCAGATCCACTAATATATTTAACTGGGATCCCTGAACAGTTAGGAGATTATTTTCAAATACTCTTTTTTATAAATTAAAAACTTAAGGTGCGCCTGGGTGGCTCAGTGTGCTAAGTGTCTGCCTTCAGCTCAGGTCATGACCCCGGGATCCTGGGATTGAACTCCAAGTCTGGATCCCTGCTCAGGGAGGGATTGGCTTCTCCCTCTGTCTCTGCCCCTCCCCCCACTTTTGTTTGTGTGTGTGTGTGTGTGTGTGTGTGTGTGTGTGCACGCGCGCGCGCATGCACGCACTCTCCCTCTCGAATGAATAAAATCTTTAAAAAAATAAAAAATTAAAATTAAAAACTTTATTTCAGGATACCACTCTTTAGGGAAATGCAAATCAAAAAGACAATGAGATACCACTTCATACCCACAAGGATGTCTCCGACCAAAACATAGGTAATAACAAGGTTGGCAAGAATGCAGAAAAGTTGCAACCCTCATACACCATTGGTGGTAATGTAAAATGGTACAGCCATTTTGGAAAACAGTCTGGCAGTTCCTCAAAAGGTTAAGCACAGAGTTACCATATGACCCAGAAATTCCATCCAAGATTATATATCCAAGAGAAATGAAAATATATGTCCACACAAATGCACATGAATGTTCATAGCATCGCTATTTATAATAGCCAAAAAGTAGAAATAATCCAAATATCCATCAGTTGATGAACAAATAAACAAAATGTGATATATCCATACAAGGGACTATCATTCACCAATAAGAAGGAATGAAGGACTGATACACGTGGCAACACAGCATAATGTTTTCAAGATTCATCTAAGTCAAAGAAGCCAGTCACAGAAGACTATATATTGTAGATTCCATTTTTTACAAAATGCCCAGAAGAGGTAAATCTATAAAGATGGGAGTAAATTAGTATATTAGCCTAGGGCTGATGGAGGAGGGGATGAAGAAAATAGGGGTGACAAAGGTATAGGGTTTATTTTGGGGGTGATGAAACTAACTGTGGTAATGGTTGCAAAACTCTGTGAACAAACTAAAAGTCATTAACCATATACTTTAAATGGGTTGAGGGGTGCCTGGCTGGCTCAGTTGGTGGAGCATGCGACTCTTGATCTCGGGTTGTGAGTTTAAGCCCCATGCTGGGTACAGAGATTACGAGAAGAAAAGAAAAGGAAAGAAAAGGAAAGGAAAGAAAAAAAAGAAAACGAAGAAAAGAAAAGAAAAGAAAAGAAAAGAAAAGAAAAGAAAAGAAAAAAGAAAAAGAGAGAAAGAAAAAGAAAAAGAAAAAAGAAAAGGAGTGAGTTGAATAGCATGTGTTGTCTCTCATTAATTAGGAAACTGTTAGGGAAAAGGCTGTTAGGAAACAATACCAGTATTTCATTTAAAGCAAAGATATGGTATACATAGCAAAGTTGGCTTAACACATTTTCATGAAGACTGTTCCTATAAGCCTTTTTACTCCTCATCTAAAATTTTCAAAGTCAAATGTAAAAATAAAAAAGAATGAAGATAGGAAAAACAGTTCAAATGAATCCTCATGTGTGGTATTATATGTCAATATTGTTTTTATATAAATGTCGAAACACCCCTACTGCTTCTATCATTTGGAAATTAATGTGAAAATTATTCTTCAGAGCTGGAAAACTATTAAAGTTGCCATCCACATATAAAATAACTTAAGCGCATCTGGGTGGCTCAGTTGGTTAGGTGTCTGCCTTTGGCTCAGGTCATGATCCCAAGGCCCTGAGATGGAGTCCAGACTCAGGCTCCCTGCTCAGCAGGGATGGGCTTCTCCCTCTGCCCTCCCCCCCCATCCTTCTTCCCTGCCCGGGCTTGCTTGCATGCTCGCTCTCTCTCTCTCACAAAAATAAAATATTTAAAAAATAAAAAATAAAATAACAAACTATTTTGCCTATTACTAATTCCTATGAGCAGTGCCAACAAAAAACTGGTTTAGTTGTTAAGTGTCTGCTTTCGGCTCAGGGCGTGATCTCAGCATTCTGGGATCGAGGCCCACATCAGGCTTCTCTGCTAGGAGCCTGCTTCTTCCTCTCCCACTCCCCCTGCTTGTGTTCCCTCTCTCGCTGGCTGTCTCTCTCTGTTAAATAAATAAAATCTTTAAAAAAAAAACTGGTTTAAAAAATTATAAACTATTTAAAAAGCTAAATTCTAGCTAGAATCAATAAAAAATAAAACACATTTTTAGAAATGCTAAATTGATTTTTAAAGAGTAGCTCAGCTTCTTTCATATTAGACAAGGAAAAAAAACTAATTCTTAAGCCTGATTTCTCTTTCCTCTGAGGTCAAGTGCTTCACACAGATGGAATTTTATATCTAGTATTTTCCCATTGTTGTTATTAATGGTAATTTAACAAAATGCAAATGATGTGATTAAAATTCACCCTCATTTCACCACCTAAATTTTATCTTGATATCCCACATTACTTCAACAGCAAATAAAGAAAACTCACTAAGTAAATCTTTCATCAGTTTTTTTTTTCCCCACAGTTGGGACACAAAAGACCAAAAAGCATAAAAGTTCATGGAATATAAGAGGACAGAAAGACAGCCTGGTATGTATAGACAGGATAGATAGATAGATAGATAGATAGATAGATAGATAGATAGATAGATAGATAGATATGACATATTTATGTATGTATCACAACTAAAATACTTAAACTAAAAGTACATTTAGAAGATCAGTATAAAAAATTAGCCTTTGACTCACGAAAAATTACACTAAAAAGCTGCTGGAATGCTTGAGATGATTTAGCCACAGGTATGAAAGCTAAGCAAATGAAAAAATAAAGTAATTGTTAACCCCAGGGAAAAATAAATACATAGAAAAATAAAGAAAACTACATCGCAGCATACCATGTTGCAAAAAAAATTTACATAATCATAATACTCAAGACTGAATAGGTGGGAGACTCTTGGTTTTTCACTAGCTCTTTCTTTCTTTTTTTTTTTTTTAAAGATTTTATTTATTTATTTGACAGAGCTAGAGACAACCAGCGAGAGAGGGAACACGAGCAAGGGGAGTGGGAGAGGAAGAAGCGGGCTCCCAGTGTAGGAGCCTGATGTGGGGCTCGATCCCAGAACACCGGGATCACGCCCTGAGCCGAAGGCAGATGCCCAACGACTGAGCCACCCAGGCGCCCCTCACTAGCTCTTTCTGATTCTACTCTGACCATGTCCATATATCACTATGATAAAAAAGATAATTTTAAAACTTTACTTGTAAAGCAGGATAACTGGCTGCTGATGGGGAAGGACTCTAGGTAATGGGGATAAGATGGAGAAGGCTTATTTTATTTTACATTAAAAATACTTCTATGGGGCACCTGGGTGGCTCAGTTGGTTAAGCAACTGCCGTCAGCTCAGGCCATGATCCCGGGGTCCTGGGATGGAGCCCCGCATCAGGCTCCCTGCTCAGTGGGGAGCCTGCTTCTCCTTCTCCCTCTGCCATTCCCCCTGCTTGTGCTTGCCTGCTATCAAATAAATGAATTAAAAAAAACAAAAACACTTCAGTAAGTTTTTAAATAGTGTGATGATCATATGCTGCCTATTTCTTTCAAATCAATTAATAGTTCACAAGACTATAAAACATGAAATACAGAGCAACTGAAAACAAGAGCATTATAATTCAAAGAATACAACTAAAACATTCATTGCGTATATTTTTCAAAAGACAATTTTTTAAATGTTTTTAATTTAAAATATTTTATTTGTTTATTTGTCAGAGAGAGCAAGCACAAGCAGGGGGAGCAGCAGGGAGAGGGAGAAGCAGGTTCCCTGCCGAGCAAGGAGCCCAACGTGGGACTCGATCCCAGGACACTGAGATGATGACCTGAGCTGAAGGCAGACACTTAACCAACGGAGCCACCCAGGCACTCCAAAAGGCAATTTTATTAAATAAAATTTTCATTTCTATAGGAATGACTAGCCTCCACGATACTGTCTAACCTATTTAAATAAATTCCTGTTGCTACACACCCTGGATCATAATGTAGCTTGTGTGATATAGCTTGTGGCAGAAACCGTTAGCAGTCTATACCAGTCTATACAACATCCATTTTTCCTTCCTTCCTTAGTAATAGAACCTCAATTTTTTCCAAGATATTACTGATCAATCATAAATCAAAACTTGCATTTCAGATCATCTGCTCTTGTAATTTGATTTGGGGGTCCCTATTGGACACCACGGTTTATCTTCTCATTCTACTGAGACTTAATGCTTGTGGTCACATGGAACTCTTAGACTCTGTATGAGAAACTCTGTCTCTCAGAAACATCTGCCTATCTCTTTGAGGTTCCTCCAGAGAATCAACAAAGGAAAATTCATGCACAACGGATCAAATAATCTATAAATTAAGTCTTATTCCCCCCAAAAACTTACCAAGTGTCATAAAAGTAAATCTGGTTATTTTCACAGGACATTCTAAGAGACAGAAATTAATTTACTTATGTAGGTTACTATCCTCTCAAATTACTTTATTGTAAAAGAATCAGTTGTTAAATTTGATAAATGGAAAAAATTAAATACTATTTACAGAAGAAATTAAAACATGCCATTTGCTCTACATTTTTTTATAAGATTTTTTTTATTATTTATTTGACACAGAGAGAGAGAACACAAGCACGGGGAGTGAGAGCTCCCTGCTGAGCAGGGAGCCCAATGCAGGACTCGATCCCAGGACCCTGGGATTGTGACCTGAGCCAAAGGCAGATGCTTAACAGACCGAGTGGCCTAGCTGCCCTCATTTGCTCTATATTCTTAAGTATATTTTATTATATTTACCCCATAACCCCTATTTTTTTCACATAAAAACTGTCCTAGAGTTTCATAAGCCTTTGTCAGGTATCTACCCCACAGAACTGTTGACTATTAGATGCTAAGCATAAGCCGTATCATAAAATGTTTATGTAACACCAGAGTCCAAAAGTAAGTTACTAATACTCTTCTTAAATTTAGAGAATAGAATTCTCCATATTACTTCTCTCCCTTCCTCAAGCCCAAAAGCAAAGGAGCCTTGCCTAAACAAAACAACCCAGGATACCTCTGGGTATTACCTATTTATATCTGACAGACTGTCCGACCAATAACTAATCCTAGGATTAACTGGACGAACCAGATTACTAGCTCTGCTTGTCTTAGGTAACTTCCTGCTGCCACTAAACCAAAGAGCAAATTCTGAGATTCAGGCTCTACCTCTTTTCTCATCTCTAAAGATACCTTGTCTATTTAATTCTATTCAAATACACAACTACATGTCATACTCAGAGCATAAACAACAGTGTCACTAGACATCAGTGAGGTAAATTATTAGTATACACCCTCTCAATTAGCTTGGCAGTGGTTTAAAATAATTAAATAATTTCTCCGAAGTTCTGGGTTGTAACTCCCCTTCCACTTACTAGCTTCCTTTAAAGCAAATATTTGTCCCTGATCTATTCCCATCCCAATAAAGAAGCTGAAGTCTCCTTAGATCCACAGGGGCTTTGCAGAAGATTCAGGTTCAACCACAAAGGTTTTAAGTCAAAACTGCTCTCCTTGGAGTCAGTGTCTCTGAACTCTACCTATGGAGATTTCCTGGCTTTTTTTCTTGATGTTTTCACACCTTAATGCATGATACTAAGATCAGATCCTTGTCCTCACAAGTGGCTCCCCGTCCTACTTTATTATCCACACTTTTCTTGGAAACTGATTATCCTGGATCTTCTATTTCTAATGATCTCATTCTGGAATCTCCTTGCTTTAACTTCAATTCTCTACAAGTTTAATTTAATCTGTAACTTCAAATCAAGAGGGAAAACGCAGAGTTCCAAATTTATCACTGAGAATTCCTCCCTTTCACTGGCCCAACTTTCCCAGCCTAACCTAGCCCACACATCCTTTCCCGCTCCATCCCAGGCCAATTTCGAAGACCAGTAAAACACCATAAATTTAACTACATTTCATAAATTTAACTGCATTTAAAAAAATATTTTATTTATTCATTTGAGACAGAGAGAGAGAGAGAGAGCATGAGCAGGGGGAGTGTCAGAAGGAAAGGGAGAAGCAGGCTCCCGGCTGAGCCAGGAGCCTGATGAGGGTCTCGATCCCAGGACCCTGGGATCATGACCTCAGCCGAAGGAAGACGCTTAACCATCTGAGCCACCTAGGTGCCCCATTAACTGGATTTCTAACTTTTCTAATCACAATCAAGTTGATCATACACCTAATTCCTACAATAATTCTCATCAAAGGTTTGGAGGTTCTTTTGCCTCAGAACTTAAGTGACTAGGAAGAGACCTTACAGTAAATTAATAAAGTTAGAACTAAAACCCAAATATCCTAACAAAGACTGAAAACGAAATGATACATCTTGTCAATAGTCAATTTTTATATTTCAGGCTCACTTTTCCAAGTACTATAAGTACTCTTCCTGAAAAACACAAAAAGTACATCTAAATTAAATGTTTTACAAAGTTCTTGAGGGATAATTGAAGTAAAATAAACTGCAAATATTTTTATTAGTCCCTGAACTGTACATATTTGAAGTATACAAATGACCAGTTTTGTAATGCCCTGCCATACCACTGAAACTATCACCAAAATCAAAAAACTAATGACATTTTTACATATCTGTACATATCTGTACATAGGTACATATCTGTACATATCTGAAGTATACAAATGACCAGTTTTGTGATGCCCTGCCATACCACTGAAACTATCACCAAAATCAAAAAACTAATGACATTTTTATCACCTCAAAAGTGTCCTCATGTCTCTCTGTAATCTCTCTCTCCCTCTTCTTCCCCATGCACCATCAACACCCAATAAGCTTCCTTTCAGGATAGATAACTTTGCAACTTCTAGAATTTTATATGAATGGAATCATAAGCATATATTCTATTTTTACTTGGATTCTTTCACTTAACACAGTGATTTTGAGATCTGTTCATGTTTTTGCATATATCAATAGATATTCCTGCTTTTTTTAGATCTTCCTTTTTATTGCTGAGTCAAGTACAATTTTTCAAAGTAGTTAAAAGAAAATCTTCATTGTGAATACATCTTCCTGTATTTATAATGAATAGAACAGATATTTTTAATATGCTTCTATTCAAAAAGGAAGAATGTCATAGAAAGACTGCCCAATGAAGAACTATATTTTAGTAGTATATCACCTCTGGAAAAAAGAAAAGAATTAAAAACTTCAATTATCTAACTTTAGTAGCTATAAATACAGGACAAGATTTCTTTAAAATTTATTTCCATGGATGGGGCACCTGGGTGGCGCAGTCGTTAAGCGTCTGCCTTCGGCTCAGGGCGTGATCCCAGCGTTCTGTGATCGAGCTCCGCATCAGGCTCCCTGCTCTGCTGGGAGCCTGCGTCTCCCTCTCCCTCTGCCCCATCCCCTGCTCATGTTCTTTCTCTCAACCTCTCCCTCTCAAATAAATAAATATAATATTTTAAAAAAAAGTGTTACTTCTAACCTAAAAACCAGAAAAAGCCAAATAAATTATCATATTACAACATTTCTTGAGCCTGTCAGAGGCAACCAAGTAGCCTGACATCCCAGGAAGGACAGATTCCTCCAAAACACAGGAAACATGAATTGCCTCTCCAAAAGCAGAACATGGGAAGAAGATGCATCTGTTATGCACGCGAGTAAGAAAAAAATCAACTAAAATTTTAACAAGTCTATTTTCTGTTTCTATAGAGTTGGCTATTCTGACCACTTCATACAAATGGGATAAAAAAACGTGGGTCTTTTGTGTTTCACTTCTTTGACTTAGCATGTTTTGCAGGCTTATCCATGCACATGTCAGAAAACTTCATTTCTTTTTATTAACAAATAATATTCCATTGTATGGATTTACTCTATTTCGTTCAGCCAATGGACATTTGACTTGCACAATGAAAACTAAAAAACATTAAAAAAAATTAAAAATCTAAATGTGAAAAGTTCCTAATTTCATAAGTCAGAAGACTTAAAATATTGTTAAAATGGTAATACTTCCCAAACCAATCTACAGATTCAATGCAACACCTATCGAAATCCCAGGTGCCTTTTTTGCATAAATTAACAAAATGATCTTAAAATCCATATGTGAATACAAGGGACCTGGAATAGACACACAACGACTTGAAAAGAAGATCAAAATTAGAAGAATAACATGTTTTGGGGATGCCTGGGTGGCTCAATCGGTTAAGCATTTAACTTTGGCTCAGGTTATGATCTCAGGGTCCTGGGATGGAGCCCCACATCAGGCTCCTTGCTCAGTAGGGAGTCTGCTTATCCCTCTGCTCCTCCCCCTGTTCGTGTGCTCTCTCTCTCAAATAAAAAAATAAAATCTTAAAAAAAAAAAAAGAAAAAATGTTTTGACTTCAAATCTTCTACAAAAGTAGAGTAATCAAGACAATGTGATACTGATGCAAGGAGGGACACAGATATCAATGGAACAGAACTGAGAATCCAGAAATAAAACTTCACGTTTATGGTCAATTGACTTTCAATAATTTTAACAACAGTGACAAGACAATTCAATGGGGAAAGAAAAGTCTTTTTAACAAATGGTTCTACAACAGCTGGAGAACTACTTGCAAAAGAACGAAGTTGGAATCTTTATCCCATACACAAAATTAATACAGAATGGATGAGACCTAAATTTAAGAGCTAAAACTCTTAGAGGAAAACAGAAGAGTAAATCTTTATGACCTTGGGTTAGGCAATAATTTCTTTTTCTTTCTTTCTTTCTTTTTTTGGCAATGATTTCTTAGATACAATACCTAAAACACAACAATAAAAGGAAAAACAGATACACTGGACTTCACCAAAATTTAAAAGTTTTGTGTTTCAAAGGCTACCATCAAGAAAGTGAAAAGACAACCTTAAGAATGGGACAGTATATTTGCAAATCATGTATCTTTTTTTTTTTTTTT
>NC_048230.1:11243908-11365342 GCF_002007445.2 Ailuropoda melanoleuca
CAGCCAGCGAGAGAGGGAACACAAGCAGGGGGAGTGGGAGAGGAAGAAGCAGGCTCATAGCAGAGGAGCCTGATGTGGGGCTCGATCCCATAATGCTGGGATCATGCCCTGAGCCGAAGGCAGACGCTTAACCGCTGTGCCACCCAGGCGCCCCGCAAATCATGTATCTTATAAGGGACTTGTATCTAGAATATATAAACTCTTTTTTTTTTTTTTAAAGATTTTATTTATTTATTTGACAGAGATAGTGACAGCCAGTGAGAGAGGAAACACAAGCAGGGGGAGTAGGAGAGGAAGAAGCAGGCTCATAGCAGAGGAGCCTGATGTGGGGCTATCCCATAACGCCGGGATCACGCCCTGAGCCGAAGGCAGACGCTTAACCGTTGTGCCACCCAGGCGCCCCTAGAATATATAAACTCTTATAACATCTTTATATATGGTCCAAAGAGACAACTGAGATATTCTGACTTAATTTTTTCCCAGTACCATGAATTACATTGAGACTGACAGTTTTGACTTTAAGAAAGGAGGTGAAGGGAGACACGGGCTGAAGGTAGTATATATTTGAATTCGGAATATTTTAATTATTATGGACTCAGAGGACCCTTCTTCAACTGCTAACTTATATATGTCATAAATTGCTAGTTATATCCTAAAATAAAATAAATTCTAAAATGTTATATACAAGCACTTAAGACAAAAAGATTGAAAGAAATAGGAAGATGAACTCACACTGAAACAGAAAACCCAATAAATAGTATTAAGAAGAAACTCTGTCATAAATCTGAAACAATGGCAGGGTATATAATTGTACAAAAAAATACATTTAAGAGAATTAATGCAACACATATCTCCACAAAAAAAAGATAAAAATTAAAAATGTAAACTCTATATTATGTAAACCATAGGTTCAAAAGCACACAACCTGTGTTAGAAACAGAAACTGTCACTAATTAAGAGTGGTGAATTACGATTCTTTGTAATATACTAAGCTTAAAATTCCTGTAATTTTCAGTGTTTTATTAACATTTTCAGTGTTTTATTCTCACTTCACATTTGGAATGACATAATGCATATCTGCGTATATAGCTATAAAATCGTTAACTTACTATTTTTAGAAAGGATACATTTATATCAACTTAGGACATTTTCTCTCTCCCTAAAATTTTTAGTAGAAATTAAATAAGTCTTTACAGGTTCCAATAAACTAGTGTTTAATTTACAATATTTAATTTATAGAATTAATTTAATTAGGTTTTGCTATATGGAAAGTTTTCTTTAAAACAAAATTTGTAAAACATACTCCAAACATAAAATGTATATGTCAGAGTGATGAAGCTTATAAGAATAAGAAGTCAGTCATACAAATGGTCCCATGGTTACAGTCAGTGACTATTAAAGCTCAGAAGTATAAAAGCAGCAGAACTGTAGATCTGTGTTACTCCCACTTGGCCTCTAAAAACACAGCCATATTGACATCTAAAACAAGACCTATTTACCTACTCAGCAAGAAAAATAACTGTGGGGAAGATTACATCCATTAAGACCAGAAAGCTCTTCAAGAATTCAGACTGGTGGATAACCATCTCAAAGGAAAACCTAGAATATAAAGATTACCTCAGCAACTTTTGGAGGCACTCCATCCCCAAGCACTTCCCTGATGAAGCAGTGCTGGCCCATATAGTATGAGAGTCCACAGGTCCTTTTAAAGGCATCTTTCAGTCGTTTCAGCTCTACATCTGTAACTGCAAATTGGAAATTGAAGAGGGTAAGAAACCAGAAGAGAAAAGAAGTCTTTCATAATCTTCATTTTTTAAAAATAAGTGTTAGCAAGGAAGTGGAGAAAGGGAACCCTTGTGCATTGTTGGTGAGAATGTAAATTGGTGAAGCCACAGTGGAACATTTTGGAGGTTCCTCAAAAAATTAAAAACAGAGGGGCGCCTGGGTGGCACAGTGGTTAAGCGTCTGCCTTCGGCTCAGGGCGTGATCCCAGCGTTATGGGATCGAGCCCCACATCAGGCTCCTCCGCTATGAGCCTGCTTCTTCCTCTCCCACTCCCCCTGCTTGTGTTCCCTCTCTCGCTGGCTGTCTCTCTCTGTCAAATAAATAAATAAAATCTTTAAAAAAAAAAAATTAAAAACAGAAATGCCATGTGATTCAGCAGTCTACTTCTGAGTATTCCTCCCCCCTCACACACACTTCTGAGCATTTATCCAAAGAAAACAAAAACACTAATTTCAAAAGACAGATGCACCCTATGTTCACTGCAGCATTATGTACAATAGCCAAATTATGGAAGCAACCTAAGTGTCCATTAATAGATAAATGGGTATGGGGCACCTGCATGGCTCAGTTAAGCGGCCAACTCTTGTTGGGCTCTGTGCTCAGTGTGGAGTCTGCTTGAGATTCTCTTTCTTCATCTGCCTCTGCCTCTCCCTCCACTGACACTTGCGTGCTCACACTCTCTCCCTCTCAAAATGAATAAATAAAATCTTAAAAAAATAGATGAATGGATAAAGATATATATATGTACATGTACATATACATATATACAAACACACACATACATATGTATGTAATACAGAGTATTACTCAGAGACAAAAAAGAACAAAATCTTGCCATTTGCAACAACTTGGATGGACCTAGAGGGTATTATTCTAAGTGAAATAAGTCTGACAGGGAAAGACAAATACTGTATGATTTCACTTATATGTGGAATCTAAAAAACAAAACAAAACGGAAACAGACTCATAAATACAACTCTGGTGAATGCCAGAGGAGAGACAGATAAGGGGATGGATAAAATAGGTGAAGGGGATAAAGAGGTACAAACTTCCAGTTATAAAGTAAATAAGTCATGGAGATGTAAAGAGCAGCACTGGGAATATAGTCAATAATATTGTATTAACCCTGTATGGTGGCAGATGACAACCATTTCATAATGTCTATAAATGTTGAATCACTATGTTATATATCTGAAACTAATATTATATTGTATGCCAACTATACTTCAACTTCCTTTGGGATAAAAATTATATTATTTGTACTCCTTGAGCACTTATCTATCCATGTGGAGGACAGTCCCCAAGTCAGGCTTAGATCTTGTCATCATTTACAAAGAAAGTAATCTATAAATTATTCTAACACCCTAATATTTTTAGACACCCACTATTAAAAAAAATTATCAAGTCATTACTTTAGGCATTTTGAAGACTTTTTTTTCACCAATGAGAACAATGTCTGTCTATAAAGGACAAGAAAAATACTCTTTAATATTATGCAAGGGTCATAACGGAGGCACAGAAAAGGTACCTTTACCCCAAGGAAAGAGAAGATTCTGAACGGAGAGGATGATCAAGGGTCATAACGGAGGCACAGAAAAGGTACCTTTACCCCAAGGAAAGAGAAGATTCTGAACGGAGAGGATGATTACATAAAAATCTAAAGGCTAACCAAAGCAAAAGAGACAAGGGCATGCCAGGCAGAGATGACAATTACAAAGTACAATGATGAACACAGAGTATGGAACTGTACGCTACCAGAAGAAAATAAACAAGGCGGGGAGTGGTAAATGATAAACCCAGGGTGGCAGTCATTTATTTGACCAAGTCACAGTAATTTTGTTCTGTTATAATAAGGAAGGGATATAGTCAGACACAATTCAGGTACAAATTCCAAGCAGAGAGGAAAGAGGACACAGTCAGAAACAATTCAGACAGTCCATTCTACCAGTACTGTAGAGAAGCAAAAAGTAGACTAATATAAGAAGAAAAGGAGAAGCTAAATCTGGGAAATGTCTACAAAGAAAAGTCAGAACTTAGAGCCTGACTAAGAAGCAATCTAGCATAATATTCAGGATTCTAGTCAGGGAAAATTGGAAGTATGGTATTATCATGTAGAAAGGGAATGTAAGAAAAAGATAAGTGAGGAAGAAAAGATGATAAACGTCAGTAAGGATATCCTGTATACGAAAAACCTTGGGGAAATTCAGTGGGTTTTTACAATTATGAGTGTTAAGCTTAGGAGGGGTTTGAGGAGAGTCATCAGCACATAGGTGGCAATTAAAACCATAAATAAGAAGAACAATGAGTCAGAGAGGAACTGTAAGAAACCAATGCTAACAGGATCTGCAAACAAAGAATAAATACTCTAAGAATACTGATAAGGAACAGTTAGATCAGGGAAAACAAGAAAGCAGTCTCATCATTCAAGTACTACTGACATGCTTCTTGCCACAGCTAAGTAATTACTGTCTTATTTAATATTTTTCTTTCAATCAAGTCATTTTTTTGTATTTTAGCCTCATCTCATGCAATAGAATTCATGAAATCTCAGCTTTGATGTGTTGTGTGTGTATACAAATATAATAAATATATGGCTATTAAAAAAAAAAAAAAAAGAAAAAGAAAGCATAGTCTCCAAAGGACAGGAAAAAGGGACTGGTCTACAATCTCACATAAGGCAGAAAGGACCAACAAGACTGAAGAGTCCCCGGTACGTATATTATCATTCAAAAAATGTTTGTAGTAGGGAAAGAAACATGGGTTTGACAATTTGTAGGGCAATGATTAAACAATAAGAACCAATACTTGAATAAGAAGCTAGAGAAAACTGTGAATACTACATGCTTAATTCATTAAAAACTGGAATCATATTATTAACATCCTCAATATGCTCATTTTTTTCCTTATAAGAATGCAAAAGTGAGGGGTGCCTGGGTGGCTCAGTTGGTTAGGTATTGGACTCTTGATTTCAGCGTGGGTCATGGTCTTGGGGTCATGAAATCAGGCCCCGTGTCAGGTGGAGGCTGCTTGAGATTCTCTTCCTCTCCCTCTGCCCCACCCCTGACAAGTGTGCTCTCTCTTTAAAAAAAAAAAAAAAAAAAAGAGAGAGAATGCAAAAGTGAAAAAAAGAACAAAGTTCATCTCATAAACTATAGTAATGGAAAAGAAATTACTTCAGCTACTGGAATACATAGTTCTTCAAGATGTCTAATTTTCATTAACAGCTTTACTCAGAAATTAGAATGTTCATAGTCCAGTGGAAGAGACAAGAAAATCAATCATTGGGGTATAAAATGATAATCTCTTATACTGTTGGTTACAGATGATTTAAAGGACTGTTTGATAATATGTTTAAAAAACAGCAGTCTGATGACTAATGATCTTATTCGTTTATAACATGAGAAAATGTATGCAATAAGCTTTTTAAATCATTAATAAGGAGTAAATGATGTCCATCAACGCAGGACAGATAGAATAAGTTACTGTATAGGCTTGAAATAGAGTATCAGACACTAAAATACTGCCGCAGATCCATACTAACTGAAAATAAACAGCACTTTTATTTATTCAAAATAAAGACTAACAATGGGCTCATCTGTAGACAAGGAGTACCTACATAAAAGTGTTCTCTTTTGTACAACTGAAACTTTGAAAACTTTAAAAATAAAAATTTAGGAGGACTGCAATCCCAGCTGGGCCATTCCTTTATCTTTGGAGCCTTCTATAAGACGGCAGTTTGAAGAGTACATACCTTATAGGGTGGTTGGGAGGATTCTGTTTACTAACGCAAAGTGCTCAGAACAGTGCCCGAGTTATAGAAAGCTATTGAAATGTTATTTATTGTGGCTGTCATCATCATATCCGTGAGATGAGAATAGTCTCCTATAACTGTTGTGAGAATAACACGAAATATAATGAAATTATACCTTAATACTTCCCTTATATGTCTTCACATAGTTTTGTTTAAACTAAGGTGCCTAATGAATATGAAGCATATAAAGCTCAGGTCTAGTACATCCAAACATTCAATAAATGGTAAATATTTTAAAAATTAAATAACAAAAATAAAATAAAAATTTAGGCAGATGGAAAATGGACTAGAATCAAGCCTGGTAAATTTTAAAGTAGGAAAACATTAATGTAGTTACTTTAGCTTTAGAAAGAAAAAATTTCAGGTAAAAAACGGAAAACTGGACACATTAAAAAAATGTGCCCTTCAACAGGTGACTGGATTAAGAAGCTGTGGTCCATATATACAATGGAATATTACTCAGCTATCAGAAAGAACGAATTCTCAACATTCGCTGCAACATGGACGGCACTGGAGGAGATAATGCTAAGCGAAATAAGTCAAGCAGAGAAAGACAATTATCATATGATTTCTCTCATCTATGGAACATAAGAACTAGGATGATCGGTAGGGGAAGAAAGGGATAAAGAAAAGGGGGGTAATCAGAAGGGGGAATGAAACATGAGAGACTATGGACTCTGAGAAACAAACTGAAGACTTCAGAGGGGAGGGGGTGGGGGAATGGGATAGACTGGTGATGGGTAGTAAGGAGGGCACGTATTGCATGGTGCACTGGGTGTTATACGCAACTAATGAAGCATCGAACTTTACATTGGAATCCGGGGATGTACTGTATGGTGATTAACATAATATAATTTAAAAAATCATTAAAAAAATTTTTAAAAAAACCCGGAAAACTGGACACATTAAAAAAATTTTTTTTAATTTATTTATTTGTCAGAGAGCGGGAGAACACAAGCAGGGGGAGCAGCAGGCAGAGGAAGCAGCAGGCTCCCCGCTGAGCAGGGGCCCTGACACATAACTCGATCCCAGGACCCTGGGATCAGGACCTGGGCCAGAGACAAACACTTAACTGACTGAGCCATGCAGGCATCCCTGAACACATTTTTTTAAAAATCTCTTCTCTTGGTGTAGCTGGGTGGTTCAATTAACTGCCTGACTCTTGATTTCAGCTCAGGTCATGATCTCAGGGTCATAAGAGTGAGCCCCACATGGGGCTCCATGTTCAGAGTAGATCCTGCTTGGGATTCTCTCCCTCTCCCTCTGCCCTTCCCCCTGCTCACACTAGTGCTCTCTCTTTCTCTCAAATAACTCTTCAAAAAAAAAAATCTTCTCTCTCTCTAGACTTCACTAAAATTATAGCAAGAATAAAAAAGGATATAAACTCACAAGGTCAAAGAGAAGAGAAAACTGAAAACCTGAAAGTCAAATTCTTCTGGTGACCATTAAGTGTCTGGAGGAGTGGTGATTGACCTAAACAGACCAAAGAACTGAAACCTAAGCACCAGCAGTTGAGAAATACAAACAAGAAGCAAACCAACTTACCTATTTTACCCTATCCAGAGCACCCAAAAAAGGTTCAGGAACTGATGGTACCAATTACCACCAAAGGTGGGCAGGGGCGGGGGTTGGTGGTAAAAGGTGGGCATAAAGAGAGACTGACTGGTTGGAAGTCTATATGAAAAGTGGTTAGACCCTCAGGTCTAACCTTGAAGCATGATGCAGTCAGGCACCAGCCACCACTTACTTTCACATAAACCTTTTAGACGTACATATATATTAAAAGAACAGAGATACATTCTCTGGAGAATATGAGGTAGAAAGGCTCCATACATGGAAACACCAGGTTTAGCTGAGAGCTGTAAGAATAATGAGGTATGAAAAAAGGTAAAGATTAAGTGAGCATTTGTATCCACTGTCCTACTGAGACATATGTTATCACCTAGGCAGAATAAACAGGATTCTTCCTCAAAGAAAAGTAAATAATAGCAGAATAAATGCCTACTGCTACTGACATGGAGTGAGAGGAGACTCTCTATTCCCCCCTTAAAATGGCTGGGTTCCCAACTAACTACCCAACAAGAAAATCCACAAGTCAACAAGTGATATATTCAAACACATAAGTCTTTCAATCAATCTTTTTAATGCACACTTTTAAAAATAAATGGGCAGTTTGGCAGTTCTTACAAAGTTGGGCATATACTTACTTACCCTATGACCCAGCAATTCTATTCCTTGTTATTCACCCAAGAGAAATGAAAATACTGTACAGAAATATACATAGGAGTTGTATTAATAATAGTCAAAACACTAGAAACAACTCTTTTGTCCATGCAAAGACAAATAAAAAAATATGATATAGCCATACAATGGAATAGTATTTTGCAATAAAAATTAAGAAACTGATTCATGCCACAACATAAATGAATCTCAAAAATGATACTGAGCAAAAGAAACCAGACACAAAAGAACATATACTGTATGACTGCATTATATGAAAGTCTTAAAGAGGCAAAACTAGCTATGGTGACAAAGACAGTGGTTGACCAGTGGTGGAGTGAAGGGTTTATGGGTAGAAATGTACGGAACAGACTGCAAAGAGGGAGGAGGGAACTCTTCTGAGGTGATGGAAATGTTTTATATAGTTGCCTGGGGTGGCGATTACACAAGAGAATACATTTGTCAAAACTAATTAAACTGAATACTTAAAATCTGTGCACTTTATTGTATGTAAATTATATTTCAATAAAGTGGACCTTTAAAAAAATGAATGAACAAAGAACACCAAATATTGAGGAAGATTCCAACAAGGAAGGTACCAAAACAAATAGGGGTTAGCACGGTGTACAGAAATAATGAAGAAAGAAGGAAAAAAATACTAAAACCTCCAAATACTCCTAGAGAAGGATAAAAAGAAAATTACATCCAAATAAGTACTATAAAACACAGTAATGAGAAACGAACAATAACCTCTTGGACCCTTTCCCAGCCAGCTGTAAGAGAATGTTCTACATCAAAATAAGGGGATAAACAAAAGAAAGAAAAGCGATCTAGGAAACACGGACTCTAGCATGAGAGAGGTAAAGGACCCAGGCTGATTATGATATGACATCCCAGGATGACAGCTACTCAGTAGCACCAGAGGACAGGACCAGATTAAGAAAGAAGGGCTCCAGGAAAAAAAAGAAGAGCAGGACGGTAAACCAAGTGATGCATCAACCACAGTGGAGAAACAGCTTTAAGAGGTATTTCACCTTCAAAAAATAAATCTCAAGGACTAGTTTTACTTCAGGTTTTTCTTAACAACCTAAAAAAGAGGAGAAGCATTTCAAAGTACAGTCGACCCTTGAACAATACAGGCTTGAACTGCGTGGGTCCACTTATACTAAGTGGACTTTTTTCAATAAAGACATTGAAAAATTTTTTAAAGATTTGCAATTTGAAAAAACAGATGAACTGTATAGCCTATAAATATCAAAAAAATTGAAAGGTATGTCATGAATGCATGAAATATATGTAGATGCTTCTCTATTTTATCATTTACTACCATAAAATACACAAAATTTATTAGAAAAAAGTTAAAATTTATCAAAACTTACACCCACTTACAGACCGTACATGGTGCCATTCCAATCAAGAGAAATGTAAACAATTGTAAAGATGCAGTATTAAATCATAACTGCATAAAATTAACTGTAGTACGTACTGTTCGATTGTTAATAATTTCGTAGCCACCTCCTGTTGCTATTACAGTGAGCTCAAGTGTCAGATGTCTGCTTAAAATGCTGTATGATGTTAATCATTTCTGCGTGAACAGTTCATCTCTCCAGTAAATTGCATATCACAGTAAAAAGTGATCTCTCCTGGTTCTCACGTATTTTTTATCACATTTAGTGCAAAACCATAGCCTTGAATAACACCAGGGGACCCATAGGAAGTGTCACTAGTGATGCTGGAAGTGCTCCCAAGCAGCAGAGAAAAGTCATAACATTATAAGAAAAAGCTCAATTGCTTGATATGTGCCACAGACTGAGGTGTGCAGCTGCGGCTGCCCACTATTTCAAGATAAATGAATCCACTGTAAGGACCATTATTTAACAAAAAAAAAAAAAGGAAATTCATGAAGCCATCACCACATCTGTGCCAGCAGGAGTGAAAACCTTGTACTTCTTGTGAAATACCTTTTTATCTTGTACTGAAAAGGCAGCTTTTATGTGGGTGCAGGTTGTTAATAAGAAAGGCGTACCTGTAGATTCTAATATGATTCAAGAAAAATCAAAGTCATCAGATGACAACTTGCAGCAAAAGGAAGATGAAGGATCTAAAGCAAGCTGAAGAATTTAATGTCCACAAAGGATGGTTTGAGAATTTTAAAAAGAGGTTTGCCTTAAAACACGTCAACAAGAAAAGCAGCTTCTGCTGACCAAGAGGCAGCAGATGAACTCCCAGACACCATTTAGAAAATCACTGAGAAGGATATCTGCCTGAGCAAGTTTTTAATGCAGATATAAGTGTCCTATCCTGCGAAAAAAATGCCACAAAGAACAGTTATTAGCCCTTAAGGGGGGAAAAAAAGAACATTTATTAGTAAGGAAGAGAAGCAAGCACCAGGATTTAAGGTAGGAAGAGAGAGACTAACTATACTGTTTTGTACAAATGCAGCTGGGTTCATGATCAGGACTGCCCTTATCTCTAAAGTTGCTAACACCTGATCCTTGAAGGGGAAGGTAAACATCAGCTGCCAGTCATTGGGTTGTACAACAAGAAGTCTGTAGACGAGAACCCGCTTTCTAAATTGGTTCCGTCAATGCTCTGTCCCTAATAGTCGGAAGTACCTCGCCAGTAAGGGTCTACTTTTTAAAGTTCTTTTGATTCTCATCCTTATTAAATTTTGAACACTGGACCCTGTAGCCAGGACTGCTATTGCTGCTGCTCCTGACAACTGGACAACACTACTGCCACTCATACCACCTGTGCCAAATGCGTTCTGCACAGTTCCAGCCTCTGTATCACTGTGTCCTGAGTCAAAGTCTGGCACTGAGTGGTGGAGCCATAAGCAGCCATGTCCAACTGCAAGAATGTCTGGGAAATTGGGTCTTCCCCACTAATGGATGGAGGTGGTCCCCACCCCTATCAAGACTCTTAAAAAAAAAAAAAAAGACTCTTTAAGCGTGAAATCCCTTTACGTAGGAAAAGGGGTACAAATTCTGGGGGTGGACATTGTGGTTGAGGAATGGAAAAACAATGACAAATTTCAATTTTTGGAGCACTGACCTCAGACTAGAACTTTATCTGGTACACTGTAGGCACTCAAATTTGCTTAGATGAATGAGTGACTACTAAATCACAGTTTTCAAATGAAAAAATACTTTTGATATTGAACAATGCCCCTGGCCACCCAGAACCCCATAAGTGCAACAACAATGGTGTCAAAGTGATCTACTTGCCCCAAACACAATGTCTCTAATTCAACCTCTAGATCAGGGGGTCAGGTCATAAGGAGCCTTAAAGCTCACATGTGGTACTCTATGGAAAGGACTGTCAATACTATGGAAGAGAACCCCAATAAGAGAGAACATCATGAGAGTCTGGAAAGGTTAAACCACTGAAGATGCCATCATCTTTACAGAAAAAGCAGTGAAAGCCATCAAAGCCTGAAACAGTAAATTCCTGCTGGGGAAAAATGTGTCCAAATGTTACGCATGCCTTCACAAGATTTACAACAGAGCCAATCAAGGAAAACACGAAAGAGATTGTAGATATGGTGGGGGAGGGGGAAGGTGGGAGATAGTTTCAAGATAGGGATCTTGGAGAAATTCAAGAGCTAACAGACACCATATCAGAATGCAGAACTTGATGGAGACAACACGATGGAGATAACTTTCCAAACCAGTGCCAGATGATGAGAAAGAAGATATAAAAGCAGCACCAGAAAACAAATTGACATTAGACAATTTAACAGAAGGATTTAAATTAGTCAAGACTGTTTTGAATTCTTTTATGACCTGGACCCTTCTATGATACAGGCACTGAAACTAAAGCAAATGGTGGAAGAAGGATTGGTACCATATCATGCTGACATCTCTATATGACGTTTTTAAAAAAATGAAAGAGCAAAAAAGTCAGGCAGAAATTACAATGTATTTCCATAAAGTTATACCAAGTGTGCCTGCCTTTTCTGCCTCCTCTTCCACTTCCTCCACCTCCTCTGCCTCTGCCACCCCTGAGACAACAAGACAACCCCTCCTCTTCCTCCTCCTCAGCCAACTCAATATGAAGACAATGAGGAAGACCTTTATAACAATCCACTTCTACTTAATGAACAGTAAATAATTATATGTCAAAGTTAAGCTTATCTCTTGCATATGTGTGTCTTTGTGTGAAAATCTAGTAACTGTATGGCAAGAACTGAAGATGTTTTTGTGTCATATCATCTGACTATTCATCATGTAGAACACCGTGTGCAAAACTCAGATGGAAGTGGATAGCCTATCTTTATGTATGCATAAAGTTAATGATATTTCATATAAAAACAATAATGTGTAAGTTTTCTTACTGTTTTAAAATTTTTCTTTCAAAGAACTATGTTGCTGGTACAGTATGCCTCTCATAATTGGAGACACTGCATTATCAGACTATGATCACAGGTATTTTTTTTAAATATGACAATGTATTATGAAAATGACTAATGTATGCCATGAAAACTGTATAGTGATTCATTCATTAGAATGAATTCATTAGATTAGGCTACTGTGAAACAACTGGATCAATAACACCAGGCTACCACAAAGCAATCATAGTGCTGCTGCTTCATTATCAATGCATGAATTGTTAAGCCTATAAATAAATATGAATTTCTTTTTCACATTATCTTCTCATTTTTGATGCCTAATGCTAGTAGTACATGTAACATCAACAACGTTTTGTATTATATATGAAAATACTGATGCAGGTACTCACAGATGATTCATCTTGTAAACATACGACACAAACTTGGGATATCAATAAAAATAGTACACTGCTGTAAATGTATTTCCTCTTCCTTGTGATTCTTAACAACATTTCTCTAGCTTACTTTAAGAATACAGTATATAATATACATAACATACAAGATATGTCTTCATTGACTGTTTATGTAATCAGTAAAGCTTCCAGTCAACAGCATGCTAGTTATTGTTAAGATTTGGGGGACTCAAGGGCACCTGGCTGGCTCAGTCGGTAGAGGATGCAACTCTTGATCTCGGGGTCGTGAGTTTAAGTCTCATGTTGGGCCAAGAGATTACTTAAAAAAAAAATTTTTTTTTCCAGGAATCAAAAGTTTTATGTGAATTTCTGACTGCCCAGGGGGTTGGTGCCCCTAACCCCTAAGGGGCAAGGGTCTACTGTACACCTGTAACATTCTGTCATGAGAGTTAAGAAACCACCCAGAATCTTACTGAAAGCTATATGGACAGAACTATAATCCCTCCTCAAACCGGAAGTGTGAACAGAAGACAACAACAAGGAAACACCAAAGGTAAAGAAAGTAGGGCTAAATTTTTTTTCTCATATCAAAACAGATTCTCAGGGAAAATTAACACAAATCTCATCCAACAAAAAGCCCTGGTGACTTCAAGATATCTCAGTTTTTAAAATATTCAACTGGGGGCGCCTGGGTGGCACAGTCGTTAAGCATCTGCCTTTGGCTCAGGGCGTGATCCCGGCGTTCTGGGGTCGAGCCCCACATCAGGATCCTCCACTAGGAGACTGCTTCTTCCTCTCCCACTCCCCTTGCTTGTGTTCCCTCTCTCGCTGTCTCTCTCTCTGTCAAATAAATAAATAAAATCTTTAAAAAAATAAAATAAGATAAAATATTCAACTGGTAAGAATTAGCAATGCACAATCAAATATCAAGTTCTGGTAAGAAAAAGAAAGTACTTGATAATCACTTTCTGATTGTAGCACAGAAGTAAAAGCAATTACACAGCAAGGGCCAATACTGGACCAGAGATAAACAAAGTTTATGATATTCACTACTGAAACAGAATCCTTCCAGTAAGACCATCCTGAAATGCAAAACATAAAAATTAAAATATTACAAGTTACTGAGCCCTTACTTATCATATGCCCAAATACTGTGCTATGCAATGTGGAACACAAACCTAATAATAATCAACTCTACCCTCAAGGAATTCAGGGCTAAGAGACAGACTCATGAATAAATAATGACAATATAGTAAATGTAAAAGACATAGCCGGACTCAGAGGAAGAACACCTAAAAAGAGAAGAAGAGTGCTCTAAAACTACATTACTAAATACAACTTACAGCAAAACAGACAACTAGCTGTATCTAGTGATTACTTCCATATACTTTCTATAAATGTCTCCGTATTGTGAATTCTTCCTACATTTGATCATGTATAGCATGACATTCTAAAAACCTATCTGACCTATAATAAACCTAATATAGCAACTTATCAACCTAAACAACCTAATCACTAGTTATAATCATGTTTTTAAGAGAAAATTGTAGTATTCTGTGATAAGATTTACAGGTTATACCAACTGACTGGGACTGATGTGGCCGGACTTGAGTTAGTTGTGATGAGAAGGAGAACACATAACTAACTTCTGGAATTCCACATGTGCTCTCAGGCCATCAACCTCCTCATCTAGATGGGAAAATGAAAAGCCCTCAGACATAGACAATAGGGCTAGCCACAGATTTGTGCTTCCTGGATACCCCCCCCCATCCCAGATTTTCCCATCCTTTCTCATCATTTGGTATTCTGACTAGGCAAAGGCAACGGTGTACTTTGGTGAGCTAAAGGGAGGATGGTGAATTCACTCCAGGCAGCAGTCTAGGTCCTGCTGAAGGACTACATATTCAGGGCAGTGGGTGCTAAGGAGAAACCTGTGCTTCTTCAATACTCTCCACTATTTCTGAACCACATTTCATCTGATCCTTTACCAACACTATCAATACAAATTATCCAAAATAAATGAAATTACATGCATAATTCCAACTGAAAAGGCCAGAAACATTAGACATCTCCCTCACACCTGACTATTCTCAGATCTGACACTGGAAAGAAATGCTTTATGAATAAAAATATTCTGTGGCTCCTTTGCTAAGGAATAAAAAGTTCAAGCATACAGGAATTACTGGAGATAGTAAAGAATAATAGTGCAAAGCTCAAAAACTGAAATACCTACAGGGAGGAGGAGGGCAACCTAAGTGACAAAGTGGTCCAGGTGGGGTATGTGGAACCTTAGAGAGCACATATCCTTCTACAGGGGGTAGCTGCTACTAAGTTCCAGGCATTTGTTACAACGTAGCAACAAGGAAACCAAGAATACAGTGTGTGTGTGTGTGTGTGTGTGTGTGTGTGTGTGTGTGTGTGTGTGTGAGAGAGAGAGAGAGAGAGAGAGAGAGAGAGAGAGAGAGAGAGAGAGAGAGAGACACGGAAACCTCTCTACTTTAAAAGCACTGGCAACTAATTTTTTTAAAAATTTAAACAACATGCAGTCTCAATATGTCCAGCCAGCTGCCAGGTTAACAACCTCTGGCCATTGGTTAAGGGCACAAACAAAATATACATGTGTTTAAATTGAACAAAGTCACTTACTAGCTTTGAGAACACGGGCAAGTTACTAAAGATCTGTGCTTACTCTTCTGTAAAATGGATATATATGTGGACTTGACAAAGATGGGAAAATAAAAGATGCTCAATAAATGACAGTCTGGGAGGAGGGGGGAGGGGATTTCTAGTAGTAATGAGGGCGTACCCTGTTCATTTTCTATTCCTAACTCAGGAGAAAACTGTGAAAATGAGGACTGGAAAAAGGAGATAAAAAGCCAAACAAACAATAATACATATTTCTGCTCTACCCTCTTTCCTCCTTACCTACAGACCAGTATTACCAATCCCAGCCAACTCAGCTACCACCTAACACTGGAACAAAGGGGAAGGAAGAAAAAGAAAGAGCAGAAGAGGAAGGAGGGAAATATCAAGAAGGAGGCAACTTCTGTAGCTCTTGACAGACAACTTAGGGAAAGAGCATTGTCGTTCACTGTAAAGTACATATTCAAACCACTGTACTGGATTTGAGCATGAGTGCTGCTTTACCCAAAGCCAAGTAAATCATATTACCATGAGTATTCATCAACACTAGAATATATAAAAGGTCATTAACATTCTATAAAATTATAAACAAAATCATCCTCCGTAAAACAAATTTTGCTATCAACATTACATAAAAGAAGCAAGTCAGGAGTCACTTGGTATTAATAGATCAAAGGTTCTATCTGGTAAGTCGGCTGTATTAACTGGCTACAGGTTGCACTAAATACAATATTTACTCAAAGCACGGATACGTTCACTTGCTATACTTTATCTACAAAAGCTCCTAATCACACAAAAGCTCCTTGAACTAAAGTCACCAAGAATTCAACATGTACTCATTTTAAAAATAAAACTATTCTGTAACAGATTAAAGAATGGGGCTTCTTTGATATAACGCATACATACAATACAAGACTAGTACAGAGTTCACTAAATCCAAGACTTCTCTAGAGGATATTTTTATATTTGTTTTTGAAATACAAACAAGAGCAGAAAAAACATTTCACAGTTTTGTCTAGCGTTTCTAGTTACATAGTAATCCAAACATATTCTGAGTAGCCTATATGAATTATCATAAAAACTAAATAGATGTGTATTTCACCTAACATATATAACTGGCAACAGTGTGTTGGGTTCCATGGGGGATACAAAGATAAGGTATTGTCCTTGGTAGGGTTTTTTGGTTTTGTTTATTTCCTTGGTTTTAAAAGCTTAAAATCGGGGCACCTGTGTGGCTCAGTCATTAAGCATCTGCCTTCGGCTCAGGGAGTGATCCCAGAGTCCTGGGATTGAGCCCCACGTCGGGCTCCCTACTCCGCTGGGGGCCTGTTTCTTCCCCTCCCACTACCCCTTCTTGTGCCCTCTCTCTCTGGCTGTCTCTCGCTCTGTCAAATAAATAAAATCTAAAAAAAATAAAATAAATAAAAAAAATAAAAGCTTAAAATCTGTCAAAAAATACTTCAGTCTTATTCTGGTCAGAGTGAAAGAAAAAAGAAGGTATAAACTTTTTAAAATGGGAATTCAAGGGGCGCCTGGGTGACTCGTCAGTTAAGCCTCTGCCTTTGGCTCAGCTCATGATCCCAGGATACTGGGATCAAGTCCTGCATTGGGCAGGAAGCCGGTTTCTCCCTCTGCCTCTATAGTTCCCCCTGCCTGTGCTCCCTCACTCGTTCTCTTGCTCTTGCTCGCTCTCTCGAATAAATAAATAAAATCTTAAAAAAAAAAATAAAATAAGGGGCAGCTGGGTGGCTCAGTTGATTAAGCCTCTGCCTTCAGCTCGGGTTGTGATCCCAGAGTCCTGGGATTGAGTCCCACATCAGGCTCCCTGATCAGCAAGGAGTCTGCTTCTCCCCCTGCTCTTCACCCCACTGTGCACTCTCTCTCTCTTAAATAAAATCTTTAAAAATAAAATAAAGTAAAATGGGGATTCAAATCTGGAAGCTACTGAAAGACTAAATTTGATATAAGAGTTCTATTAAGTGCTCAGTGTTCATATTGACACGACATATTCCACACTGAACAAGTTTACATTTTGAAAAAGAAAGCCTGGAGAGGCATACATCAGCCCTCATACAAACCCAACCCTCCTCATTTTATTTCATTTTCTACTAACAGAGGAGAAGGAAGAAGGGTCACTGGACCTCAGTTTGAGATTTCCAACATTATGGAAAAATATTTACCAAAATGCCTACCATCTATCTGCTCCCTGGACAAAGAAATGACGCAGGTAAGAAAAAGACAAGACTGAGCTAACGGAGGAAAACAGAATAAGGAAGTTGACAAAGTTAAAGAGAAAGATTACACAGAACATATTAGTCAAAGAGGCAAAGGAAATCAAACAGTTCACTGGTATATGGAATTAAAAGTTGAAATAAGACTGTCACTTCTGCTGTAGTCACAAACCTGCCCAGATTCAAGAGGAGCAACCACATATCCCGCTTTTTGTGGGAGAAGTGTCAAAGGCATATTGTAAGCAGCAAGTGGGATAGGAGATACTGTCATAGTCATCTTTTAAAAATATAATATGCCATATAATGAACACTAAATATTTGTATCAGCTTTTCTTTTTTACATAGCCACTTGAAGAATTCAACATCATATATTCCCCTTTTAAATATTTACAAATCTTTTCAAGACAAGTTATATACATAGGTACTAAAGAAAATAGTACTTGGCAAAAAAGAAGTGCTACTGAAGAAGTCAACCATACCACTCTCCTTCAGGAATACTCAACCATTATAGTAAATTACCTCTAGCCAAAAATAGAGCTAAACTAAAGATTTAAACTTAGAAGCTAACATCCTAGAAAAGGTTCAAAATTGAAAGGGAGAAGATAGAAGAAAAAAGCATGTCATCTGCTACCCAACTGGGAGAGATCAAAATCCCATCTGTACTACACCTAAGGGCACTATTTCAGAAATTGGAAGTAAACTAGTCTTTAAGAAAAAAAAGGAGGGAAAGGAGATTGTGAATTATTTCTTCACAAAGTAGTTCAGCATCTAAGATCTACGGAAGGAAGGAAGGAAGGAGGGAGGGAGGGAAGGAAGGAAGGAAGGAAGGAAGGAAGGAAGGAAGGAAGGAAGGAAGGAAGGGAGGGAGGGAGGGAAAGTAGTCTCAGGCAAGAAGATAAGAAAAAGTAGGCTAGAGGCTAGCTTTGAGTGACTCCCTGATCTGAGGCTCTAGGGTCTGACTATCTAGAGTCTTTCTTCCTCAGTTTAAATGAAAATTTTCTCTTTTCCCTTACTCAACATGACTTCTATAATGAAGTATGACTTAGCAAGGCAATGGATACACTGTCCCTGGAAATGAAAATCAAAGATGAAACAGAGCTAAAGTTATAATTACTTTGTCATAGATTTTTTAAAAGGGTAGGGGGAAGCATAACCTGGAAAAAAAAACCCATTTACAAAAAATCATTTACAAAGCAGAGCTATCAAGACTAATTCTAATTTTGTTTTAAGCAATAAGTACCTTCAAATCATTCAACTAGGGATATCAGAAATTTCCCTAATTACCATTTTAAAGTTGTAGTCTGTATATCCTAAATAGTCATTATCTGAACTTCCTAGAGGCAGTTTTTAACTGCACGTGGCCTAGAAGCATAAGTCTTTTTTAAAACTGTGCTTTTTTAAACTGTGAGAAAACTGACTTTTCTCAAGTCATTTATTAAATGCTACTATGTGTCAGTCACTGTAAAGATCAATAAGATATAGTTCATACATTCTAACACTTCAAATTTCAGTAGGGAAGATTGGCACACAACCAAATAACCATTATACCAGATGGGAAATGTTACGGTGGAGGTATTAAAATGGAGTCCCAAAATAGGGAGTGATTCATTCTGAGTTGGTGATTAAGAAAGGCTTCTTGAAGTGAAGGGGTTCACCTGGCCAAAAAAAAAAAAAAAGTCCAAAGGGTATTCCATGCAAGGAAAACACATATAAAAGAATAAAGTAGCACAGATAATCAGGGAACTGCAAGTAGTTTGATATAAATGGAGTCTCCGGTGCAAGAAGCAGAGCTGCAGGAAATGAGATTGGAATGATAACTGGCAAATATACAGAACCCTACTTTATTCAAGGTGATAATGTTCCCAGCTAAAAAAACAAAACAAAACAAAACAAAAAAAACCAACAAAGCTATACTTTCCAGCTTCCCTTGCAACTAGAAATGGCCAATGAAATGTAACAAAAATTGCTAGAGAGTAAGACTCCTTTAAAAGCTCCAGATAGTTAGCAACGAATGTCCTTTTGCTTTCGTCTCTTCCTCCCACCTGGAACTCAGAAAGCAATGGCTGCCTCTCCTGCAGCTCTTACACTACAAATGAACCTGAAGTTATAAACCATACACTAAAGATGGTAAAATAAAAAAGTCAGAAAACGCTTAGAAGACTATGAAATTACCATACAATCTCTGGATAGTCTATCTCTAGATTTGCATATGAGAAAAATAAACTCTGAAATCTTATTTAAGAAATTTTCTATTTAGGGGCACCTGGGGGGCACAGTCGTTAAGCATCTGCCTTCGGCTCAGGGCATGATCCCGGCATTCTGGGATCGAGCCCCACATCAGGCTTCTCCGCTAGGAGCCTGCTTCTTCCTCTCCCACTCCCCCTGCTTGTGTTCCCTCTCTCGCTGGCTGTCTCTCTCTGTCAAAATAAATAAATAAAATCTTAAAAAAAAAAATTTCTATTTAGGGGATACCTGGGTGGCTCAGTCAGTTATCCATCTACTTTTCGCTCAACTCATGATCCCAGGGTCCTCACTGGGCTCCCTGGATTGGGCTCCCTGCTGGGCAGGAAGCCTGCTTCTCCCTTTGCCTACCACTCCCCCACTTGTGCTCACGCATTCTCTGACATAAATAAACGAAACCTTAAAAAAAATTTTTTCTGTTTAGGGGTGCCTGGGTGGCTCAGCTAGTTAAGCATCTCAGGTCATGGTCTCGGGGCCTCTCCCTCCCTCCTGTGCATCCTCTCTCTCTCTCAAATAAATAAAATCTTAAAAAAAAAAAAAAGAAATTTTGTTTAATATTCATCCAAACTTAATCCTAACTGATAGAGGTATCAGGTCCAAGTGTATGGAAGGACACTCTAAGCTATTTCTGAGTTTTTTGTTGTTTTTTTTTTAAAGGATTTTATTTATTTATTCGACAGAGATAGAGACAGCCAGCGAGAGAGGGAACACAAGCAGGGGGAGTGGAAGAGGAAGAAGCAGGCTCATAGCAGAGGAGCCTGATGTGGGGCTCGATCCCACAACGCCGGGATCACGCCCTGAGCCGAAGGCAGACGCTTAACCGCTGTGCCACCCAGGCGCCCCTAAGCTATTTCTGAGTTTTAAACAAATGCATAATAAACAGATTTATGTTCACACTCATGTTCAGACGTATAAAAGATTAAAAAGAGGCCACATAGGCAGCACAAAGACCAGCTGAGAAGCAATTCCGTTAGTTCAGACAAGAGATGAGGGCTAAAAGGCAGATTCAAGAGATATTAAAATTGACTAAACAGGGTTCAATGGGTTCAATGGATAATTAATTAGCTGGGAAAGCACAAGAAAGAAAAAGTATCTAAATGTCTGCCTGGTCCTAAAATGTATTCAGTGTCATCAATGAAGATGAAGTCTATATAAGAATTTGAATATTTTACATGGTATTTACATTTCTGTTGGGGACTAAATGTATGTGTCACTCCCAAAACTCATACGTTTAAGTCCTAACCCCTAGTATGGCTGCATTTGGAGTTAAGAATTATTGTTAATTGAGGTTACAAGGGTAGGGCTGATAGGATTAGTATCCACATAAGAAGGAAAGCCAGAGAGTTTGTGTTTCTCTCCCCACTCCCTCCTCCCTGCACGCAAACCGAAGAAAAGCCATGTGAAGGCTGAGAGAAGGGAGCCATCCGTTAAGTCAAGAAGGGAGTTTTCACCAGAAACCAAACCCTGCCAGAACCTCAATGTTGGACTTTCCAGCCTCCAGACTTGTGAGAAAATAGATTTCTGTTGCTTAAGCCATATAGTCTATGGTATTTTGTTATGGCAGCCTAAGGTAATACAGAATTTGGCATCGAGAAATTGGGTGCTGCTATAACAAACACCTAAAAATATGCAAGTGACTGTGGAACTGGGTAACGAGTAGAGGCTGGAGGAGTTTTGAGGTGCATGCTAAAAAAGGCCTAGAGGCACCTGGCTGGCTCAGTAGGAAAAGCATGCAACTCTTGAACATGGGATTGTGAGCTGGACCCCCACTGGGTGCAGAGACTACTGAAAAAATAAATGAGCTTTATATATGAAAGGCCTAGATTGCTGTGAAGGGACTATTGGAAGAATTATGGCCCTCAGAGGTGAGAAGTGAGAAGAGGTGAAGAAAGGTGAAAGCTCAGAGAGAAGAAAGCCACAGAAGGTCCCTATTATCCTAAGGAATATTTAAATCATGAACAGAACGTTGGTTAGAATATGAACATTAAAGACCATTCTGGTAAGATATCAGACAGAAATGAGGAACATGTTATTGGAAACTGAAGGAGAGGTGATCCTCGCTTAAAAAAAAAAATGCAAAGAGGGGCACCTGGGTGGCTCAGTTGGTTAAGCATCTGATTCTTGATTTTAGCTCAGGTCATGATCTCAGGGTTGTGGAATCAAGCCCCATGTCAGGCTCTACGCTCAGCAGGGAGTCTGCTTGAGATTCTCTCTCCCCCTTTCCCTTGGCCCCTCAAATTGCAAAGAACTTGGCTAAACTGTGTTCAGATTCTAGTGGTTTTGTAGAAGATAAAACTTTGAGTGACAAAATTGGGTGTTTAAATAAAAAGATTTCGAAGCAAAGTGTTGAAGACTTGTTTTGTCCTTACAGCTTTTAGTAAAATATTAGAAAAAGAAATAAAATGAAGGAACTGTTAAGCAAAAAAGACCTAGAACTTGAAGATTTGGAAAATTCTCAGCCTAGCCATACTGCCAAAAATGATAAAGCTTATTCTGAAAAGAACACTAAGGGTGTGGCTAAACTACTATTGGATAAGGAGATTAATATGGGTGTGAGGCACAAATTTAATCAACCACCTCAGCTGAAGCCAGGGATAAAGACGGGATAATAGCAGCAGAAATTCAGCCAGCGGAGATACTAAGGAGAACAGGAAAAAAATGGTATGGAATGAAAGACAGCTGTCAGACTTCTGGGATCCTATAGGATGAGATAACAGAATTATCCAGCCTCAAACTCCCGTCATCCTTCAAGAAAAGGGGAGACTGACCCCAAAGGTGATTCAGAGACGGCAGGGCTGCCACTCCCACCACAGGTCCAGAGGGCAGGTCTGGTTCCTCCTCAGTTTCAAAGGTGAAGCCTCCTTGGTTTGGAAGTAGGGAACCAAGATGCCACCACCAGTGCCTTAAGAGCAAGGCCATGGCCCGGTATCTGGGAGCAGGGCTGCTCCACAGAACTATGAGAATGGCACTGACTCCCCATTGGGCCTGGAGGGCAGTGCGCTAAACCAAAGAGGATTGTACTCAAAACATAACAACTAATGGAATTTGCCTTGCTAAGTTTTGGACTTGCTTGGAACCTTTGCCTCTTTTCAAATTCTCCCTTTTGGAATGAGAATGTCTACCCAATTCTCTCCCACTATTGTATTTTGGAAGCACATAACTTTGTCTAGATTCAGGTTCAAAGCTGGAGAGAAATTTTTCCTCAGGATAATCATATCTCCAGTCTCACCTATGCCTGGATTTAGAGGGTCTTTAGATGAGATATGGGCTTCACTTTAGAGTTGATACTGGAATGAGTTAAGACTGTGGCGGCTGTTGGAATGGAATGAATGTATTTTAGATGCAAGGAGAATATTAATTTGGAGGACTAGAGGTAGAATGTTATTGACTGAATTTATATGTCCCCAAAAACTCATGTTGAAGCCCTAAACCCCTAACAAGGATGTATTTGGATCTGGGAAGAAATTAAAGTTAACTGAAGTCTTAAAGCTGGGGTTTATTTAAAAAATAAAAATTAAAAAAAAAAAAACTTTTCTAAAAGGACACCTGGCTAGCTCAGTCAGAAGAGTGATCACGGGGTCATGAGTTCAAGCACCATGATGGGTGTAGAGATTACTTAAATAAAAAAAAATTTTTTTTTAAGTTTTTTTAATAAATAAATAAAGGCGGAGTCCTGATCAGATAAGACTAGCATTCTTATAACAAAAGACACCAGAGAGTTTGAGAGTTCAGGCACATGGAGGAAAGGCCAAGTAGAGACTCAGAGATAAGGCAGCCATCTGCAAGCCAAGAAGAAAGCCTTCACCAGAAACCAAACCCTACCAGAACCTTGATCTTGGACTTTTCAGCTTCCAGAACTATAAGATAATTAATTTGTTTTTTAAGCCATCCAGTCTATGGGATATTATGGCAGCCCAAGCAGACGAATACAATTTGTATAGTAACGCTAATAAAGAGGCAAATTATTCCACCTTTCTGATTCAGATAGGAGATGCTACTTAAATGGCTTTTGGAGGGTCATATAAAGAGATTAAAACTTGCTGTCCCTAAAAGGAAAATAAAATATGTACTTTAATGATGGCACCAAAAAACAAAAAAACAGTAGTATAAAAGAAAGAACGGTACAATGCTCATCTCTCCTACAATTGGAGGGGGGGCTTTCTATATCAGTAGTTATTGACCTTTTTCTGTGGTGACAGGATGGATGTTTTCATTTCATGGGCATTCCCTGAACCCTAGCTATAACTATACTCTTTTTATTTCCAGTAAAGAAATCATATGCATATGTGAAATACACGAACTTTAATCCACTTTTGTAAAGGTAGGCTTCCCCCCCACCAAAGTTCAGTACTTCATATTACTCATTAAATGGCTATAAAATATTTCACAACAGGCATGGTACTGGTGTTCTATAGTCCTATTATATGCTGCTTTATACTGTAACTTTTTTCCAAAGGTAAAGGTTAAGTCTTATCTCTCCAAGTAGATTTTAAGTCTCTCAAAAGCAGGGATGAGGTAATCTATTTCTTCTCTCAGAGAGCCAAGACAGTGTCTTGCATTCAGATTTACGCTAAAATACAGGAGTTGCTGTTTTGACAGTTTGGTTCCAAAGGCATGGATAAAAATTTAACGACATCTGAATCAGAGGATAACCACAGAGGTAAACAAACACTGGGAAATATGCTTTTCGCTGCCAAAGTAGGGTGAGAATTTCCAAACACAGAAGAAGCAAAAAGTGGAATGTAGCAAAGAAATCACAACCAACATTAATTTATAAACGTGCTTGGTGAATTTACCTACCAAAAGACTCTCTAGCGGGCTACCTATAGCAAAAGCTACTGCAAAGTCACTTCGGGTAGATAATAAAGGGTATCCTAGATGGAACATCTCAGAAAAGAGGCAGCCTACTAACAGCAAGTGTTTTGCCACTAGTGACTTTCTCAAGAACACAACTTCACCAGAATTTCAGAATGAATCTCTGGCTAAATGATTTAAGTTTTTTTCCTTATGAAAGGGGGCAAAGTAAAGTTGAAAGGTTGAACTCACACATATTCATAACCTTTAATCAACTGGCACAAAACTGAAAATTCTGAAACTGGTATTTGTTCTATAAACCAGAATCTCTAACAATATAAACGGATCGATTCCTTCATAGTAGACTTTCATTTTTATCCTACATTGGTTAGTATATATTTAAGGATTAACAAGAAGTATACAAGGAAATTACCTCTAAATAATTAGACAATATTAAAAAAATCAAGTAATTGTATATTTATTCTAAAAAGATTAAAGGATTAATGAGAGCCACAGTTTTCCACAGTACCTCCAGAAGGTGGGGAAGAAGTTCCCAATTTTTATAAGTGAGGCCAAAAGACTAATATGGCTAATCAAGGACAGTGCTAACACTGTAACTACTGACTGTGATCCCTAAGCAACATTACCTCAGAAAAAGTAATGGCTCACAGGACTTATAACAATGTTTATACAAATTGTTTCTGTGGTCGATAATGGTAGATTTGGTTCTGGTTGTACCCGTGAGCCCAAAATACAAACTCTTATTATAGTTTAAATTCAGTGAGCTTTATACCTATTCTGAATTCTGTTCATCAAAATATAAAAAGCAAATGAGATCATTAAAATTCCAATGCTAAGACCCCTGGTCAAACCAAGAAGCAATCATAACAGATTCAAGAGTATTAACTACATTGCTTCTGAACATCTATACCTTCATGTCTCAGAGAGTGATCACTAAGTATCAGGCTCTTCATCTTCCTTGAAAGCATGCATTAGAAAGAGCCCAACTGAGAGACACAAAAAAAGACTTAAATGAGCATTTCATAAAAGAGGATAACCAAATCAATAAACATTCAATGAACATTAGAAGAACATCTAATGTTGGCAAGGATATAGAGGAAATGGAATTCTTATTCATTGCTATACATTGTGGGAATGTAAAATGGTGTATCTGCTTTGGAAAAAGGTTTAGCAATTTCTTATTAAGTTAAATATATACCTGTCCTCTGACCTAGCAATTTCACACCTAGGTATTTACTTAAGAGAAATGATAACATATGAACCCAAAAGATTTATACAAAGCGTTCAAGTAACTTGATTGATGATAGCCGAGAACTGCAAATGACCCAAACATTCCTGAACAAGACAACAAAAAAATTATGATACATTAATATTATAGTATACTACTCTGCAATAAAGAAGAAAAAGCTAATACATTTAACAACATGGATGAAGCTCACAAACAGTAAAACGGGACAAAAGAAGGCTGATTTTGAAAAGTGTAGAATCTGCTTATATGAAAAATTCCCAGCTTTTCACAAATGAACAAAATTCCCTAAAAATAACTCTTATCCATTTGTGACTAATCTTACTGTTATTGTGCTTCATCTAGTATTCCACAGTATTGTTTCTACTATTTTTTTTATTGCAAATGTATGGTATTTCAGCTAAACAATGACTTAAAATTTCTGTAAACCACAACCCTGAAAACCTAATCGACATTTATAACATTGTTTCCATGGAGAAATAAATGTTAAATTCAGTGAAAATTAATAAAAGGAAACGACATTTAGAATGGAGTGGGGAGGCGAAGAGGGGGAGTGCTTATGCCCACTATGCTTGCCAATTACAGACCTAATAGGAGAAGAGGAAACTTCCTTGAAGGTGGATACTACTGGACGATCCCAGCAGAAGGAAGTTTTCTTCAAGCACAGCAACAGCGCAGCCAATAAGACACAACTCAGCCAATGAACAGCCACTATTACGTTGAACTCCCAGTTTACTCTCATGGACTTTTTGTTTATACAGCTCTCCCAACTTCCCTCCTTTCGTCTATAAAATGGCATGCTTATCCTTTGTTCCATTGACTTGCCTATGGTTTTGCCATAGCTTGCTTGTCCTGGATTGCAATTTTCTGCTATTCCTGAATAAAACCCTCCTTTTGCTGGTAAAATAACCAGCAGTTTTATTTTTAAGGTTAACAATTCTGAGTAAACTTTTGGAACTCAATCTAAAGAGCACTCTAAACTAGGCTTACTCTTAAACAACCAAAAGCCCCACATGTTCTAATAGTTCAATTAATCCAATAGGTTTCTCTAACCTCATTAAATCACTAGTACAAATCTCATCTTTGATAGTGAACACGTCTACCAAAATGACATTTTTCACGGATCCCTTTAAGCATTCACGGTATTCTGTTTTGACTCTAAACTCAAACATAGAAATACAGCATTCTGAAGGCAAAGTAAAAAATAACCATCCCTCCAAAGTTTCCAAAATATGTATTAGAAAAATAATGGTAAAATATAAACAACTAAAAATAAAAGCAGAAATAATACACAGAAATCCCACAACAGAAACAAATTTTTTTTTAATTTTTTTTTTTTAAGATTTTATTTATTTATTCAACAGAGATAGAGACAGCCAGTGAGAGAGGGAACAAAAGCAGGGGGAGTGGGAGAGGAAGAAGCAGGCTCATAGTGGAGGAGCCTGATGTGGGGCTCGATCCCGCAATGCCGGGATCACGCCCTGAGCCGAAGGCAGACGCTTAACCGCTGTGCCACCCAAGGCGCCCCAGAAACAAATTTCTATAAGTATGACTCAGGAAAAGCACAAAAAGCAAACTAGTGATGATTAAATTATGACTGACATGGAGTAGACTGCAAAAGTAAGTACTAGATACATTATAGAAAAGAACAAGTTCAAAACTAGATCTGTATACCTAGTACAATAAGGAGAATAGGGGCACCTGGGTAGCTCAGTTGGTTGGGTATCTTGACTCTTGGTTTCTACTCAGGTCATGATCTCATGAGATCAAGACAGTGTTGGGCTTTCCACTCAGCAGGGGGTCTGCTTGGGATTCTCTCCCTCTGCCCCAACACTCACTCATGCTCACACTCTAAATTAAATGGATGAATCTTAAATAAATAAATAAATAATGGCAGTATATAAAAGACAACGGCTACTTGAAATATGGAAAAAAGTACAGAAAGCAATCAGAAAAAATCAGTTACAGATCAGAACCTCACAAGTGAGAAATAGTACTAAAAAATGTGCATAATTCAAAATTCAAAGGAGCAGAATACCAATAAAGACAAGGTTTGGGGCACCTGGGTGGTTCAGTTGGTTAAGTGTCTGCCTTTGATCTCAGGGTCCTGGGATTGAGCCCTACTCAGCAGGGAGTCTGCTTCTCCCTCTGTTTCTTCCCCTCCCCCACCCCACTCGAGCTCTCTCTCTCACTCTCTCAAATGAATGAAAATCTTTAAAAAAAATAAAGGCAAGAGCTTAATAAGGCAATGTTACTCTGTACATCAAGAATAACAAAGGCCACTAGAAACGAGTGAGAACAGGATATTGTTGAGGAGGATGCTTCCTAAGGCTTTGATCCTACCTTGTGGGGCATCTCAGAAACTAAGAAAATATAGCTTATGCCATGGTTATAAGGCCAGGAAGAATGTCACTTGCCAAGAGTTGAAAATCCTAGGCTTAGACCAAAGAATCTAAAATGTTTTGATAGCAATAAATTGATGAAAATTGTAAATGTAAACCTTAAAACCAGAAGTAGAGATACATACAAAGGCTCCAGCTATTCCAAACTACTTACCATTCCCTAACCACATTATGTTCACTGTCATCATCCTCACAGCGTTCTCTACCTCTTATCCCCAATTAATCTAATTGGCCCAACATCCTTCAAGACTTGGTTTAATGTCTGTCCCTTTATTTTTTAAAGCCTATTCTGAATGCTTCCATACCCTACTACCTACAGTTAGGTGTCCCTTCTACAGAATGACCTTCCTTATAATCACTTACTCAGTATCAAACTTTCTGTATCAAATTTAACACAACTTAATACTATACTTTCTGATTTAATTGTATATCTCCCTCTGCTCTTTGAGAACAAAGAAATGGTCTTACGTGTATCCAACACTTATCAGAGAACCTTAAATACTATTGATGTATAATAAATTTTTGGATAAAGTTTAGATTTTTTTTTAAAGATTTTATTTATTTATTCGACAGAGATAGAGACAGCCAGCGAGAAAGGGAACACAAGCAGGGGGAGTGGGAGAGGAAGAAGCAGGCTCATAGTGGAAGAGCCTGATGTGGGGCTCGATCCCATAACGCTGGGATCACGCCCTGAGCCGAAGGCAGACGCTTAACCTCCGTGCCACCCAGGCGCCCCTAGTTTAGATTTTTTTAAATGATCAAATAAATGTCCTATCTATTCTCTCATTCACCGACTCCCACTTATTACTGAATCTCAGCATCTAGAACAATACTGACTCACAGTAAAGGTTCAATAAAATGTTTTTTCATTATCCTACACCTGATGTTTGTCATCAATAAATGTGACCATAAGGCAAATGTGACCATAATACACCTCACAGCTTTCATTAGCTTAAATCCAATTTGGAATCACGTTTAGTAGCCCTACTAAATGGAACTCAGATGAGAAACACGAAGTTTAGAATATGTTAATTCTAAAAGTGCTGGAATAGGTATAATTTAGACATACCCAAAGGCAGAAAATCAAACAACGGCTTCCTCAAAATCTTATATTAGGTAAATCCATCTTTTTATCATTAAAAAATATACCCTGTACTCAAAAATTACATATTTACACATTTATGTAGTATGCTTTTGCTGCAAATGACAAAAAGTGACAAATTTTAGAAAAATAATCACACAGTATCAAATGCAGACAAGATACAACCTGTACACAACAATCTTGTTCCAAAGATCCTCCAAGTTATGATTTTTTAAAATTTTTATCAAACACTTCTCTATGCCAGACACCATTCCAGTTGTTTTACAAATATTTCACTTAATCCTTGTGAAAATCCTACAAAGTAGATACTGTTACTATTCCCATTTTTACAATGAGGAAGTTGAAGCACCAAAGTTAAGTCACTTTCCTGAGGTCACACAGTTAACGAGTGGCAGAGGCAGGATTTGCAACCACAGAGTCAGATTCCAGTGTCCATACTCTTAATTTCTCTGTTATGCTTTTAAAAAGAAATTTGAATGGTAAGGTGCAGTAAACTTGTACCTCACCATTTTGGTAGCATTATACACTGGTAAAATCCTTTTGTAAAATAATATGGCAATACGTAAGAAGAGCCAGAAATGTTCACATCCTTTGATCATGTGATTAATTCCTGGAAATTTCAGTTAAAGAAATAATTTAAAAGTATTATTACAGATGGTAATAAAGACTTCACAGAAACATGAAAACATGTTTGTAATAATAATAAATTAACAACTGCAGATTATTAAAAGTAGACAAATATATACACAAATGAAGACAATGTGCAAATAAAGTGGTTGTTGTATTGGGTAGTACTGGGGATATATATATTTTTTAAGACTTATTTATTTGAGAGACAGACAGAGACAGAGTGAGTGCCTGAGCAGAAGAAGGGGCAGGGGGTGAGGAAGAGACAAAAACTTCAGCAGACTCCATGGCCATCCTAGGGCCCAATGCAGGGCTCAATCCCATGGCCCTGAGATCACCATCTAAGCCAAAACCAAGAGTTGGACGCTTAACCAACTGAGTCTCCCAGGCACCCCTGGGGGATAACTGTTTAAATTAGTTTTTTTATTATGCAAGTAAAAAGTAAATGAATTCTTCTTTCAAATTCAAACAATACATACAGACAAGGCTAAAGACATTACTGCTACCAAATCTTAGTCACTTCTTCCCTCTAGTCCTAATCCCTACCTCTCCCTCACCATTCCCGAGAGATAATCAATGTTTGATCTGTCTCCTTTCAGATCTTTTTCATGCTTTTATAAATACCCAGTGAAACTTATAGTGATATCCTACTATTGACATCACAATGCAACTTACTCTGTTACAAATAGATCTAACTCATTCCTTTATGTGCTGCATAGTATTCCATTCCATAATAATACTACAGACTATCTAGCTAGTCACATATTGTTGGACACTTAGGCTGTTTCTCATTTTTTCCTTCATATAACCCTTGCCATGAAAAATCACAGGCATGCCTCCTTGGAGAAATATATACACATATCCATATGCTTCTCTAGTAAGCAGTAGGCATTCACATTTTTTTGGTTTAATAACTATTGCCAAACTCTCTTCCAAATGACTCTACCAATTTACATTCCCACAATTATGCTTTCCCTAGCCTTTTATCCACTATTGTTTACATAGTCTCGGAAATTCAAACAAAAATTTCTAAAAGAATCCCATATAGCCCATCTTTGAGTAGCTGTTTAAACATGGAGAAAATAAATCTCCGATTCTGTTATTGAGAAGACATAAATCTAGCTCTCTGTATTATATCCTAGTTTATATCCCTGAGCATATCAGCTGTAATTCAAAGCAGAAAACAGTGTGGCAATTCATATACTGCTTGGCCTTAGTGCTCAAAGATATAATGCTGACGGTATTGCTCTGTGTGGGAGTGTGGAAACTAAAAGTGGATCCAGTCATCTCTTCTACTACGTCCATACAAAGTTGTTCTTGGCTTTACCACAACACACATGGTTAGTGCAGGTTGTAAAATATATTGTGGCTCCATATCTTCACTTCACAGACCGCCAGTGTCTGTAATCAAAACGAACCACACTATCTTTGCAGACTGTCAGTTTGGACCATCTGCCACTACTTCTGTTCCCCAGCATCCCTAAGCTTTGAGCTTTGCTGTACTGCATAAAAAAATTGTAGTCTAAGAGAAAATTCTGTTTCCTCCCTCCTATTGGTTTTTATTAAGAAGCATGAAAATGTGAAGAAAAAAATAATATAGAACAGAGTCTGTGCTAGACAACAAAGCTATTTTGTCAATGAATGAAACAGTAGTAACTTACAAACTTAGAATACAAATGAAGAAACATGCAAGTTGTACAAGTTTTCTTCTACTAAGAATGACACCTCATATTCTGAAGCATACCAAATATGCCACTTTATAGTTAACAACAAATAATTCAAGAATGTGTCTTTGAAAACTGGCCATAAGAAACAAATATAAATCACAAAAGACACCACTGAGTTTATTGTCATAGAAAATCTGTTGTAGACTTAAATGCTGCAGGAGAGTCTTAAAAATGTCATGGAAAGAATGCCTTTAAGTATTCATTAGTTTTTTTTATTTTCCATAACATAACAAAATGACTATTTAAACATATGTTGATGACAAGTTTTCTAGTTCATTCACTTGCTTCCAGCAGTTTCTCAAATCAAACACACAATTTATCATTCTTCTGGTTCATAAACTTCTGAGCTATCAGCAACACGGCACTCATCAGTTCAACCACATTAAAATATATGCTTCCAAGTACCCTCCATTCTGCCAGACATCTAGTAGCCCAAATTCCTTTGTGAATTTAAGCAAAACATAATGACAGGTCATCAGTGCTTTAACCTTAAACATATTAATAATAGCTGTTGTATCTAACCTAGCATTTTACTTTTTAAAATTTTAATTCCAGTATAGGTAACAATTTCAGGTGTACAATATAGAGATTCAACAATTCTATACATAACTCAGTGCTCATCATGATAAGTACAGTCTTTGCGGAAGGGGGTATGGATCTTAAGCAGACTTCGTGCTAAGCCCAATGCGGGGCTCGATCCCAGGACCTCAAGATCATGACCTGAGCCAAAGGCAGACACTTAACCAACCGAGTCACCCAGGCGCCCCCTAAGGTTCTTACAATGGTTTAATAAGGATAACATATATATCTGTGTTGGTGGTTTTGTTTTGGGGAGAGGAGGGAGATAGGAAGGGATGGAAGGTGAGGAGGGAAATAGGCAGGGAGGCAGTAAGATAGGAAGGAGGGAAAGCCAGCCCACACAGAGGTAGGCCCATGCACAAGTACATATGTTTTCAGGTTCCCTAAAGGGACCAATTATGTTTCCTTCCACCATCATCCCCCAAAACTTGCTAAGCCAATCACACTAAATATCCATAAATATAAATTCATTTATAACCTCCATTCTATTTCACTTTAAGAGTAGTCTTTTATAGGGGCGCCTGGGTGACTCAGTCGGTTAAGCGTCTGCCTTCGACTCAGGTCATGATCTTGGGGTCCTGGGATCAAGCCCCACATCAGGCTCCCTGCTTAGCAGGGAGTTGGCTTTTCCTTCTCCCTCTGCCCCTACCAGCGCCCCCCCAAGCTCTGTCTTCTCAAATAAATAAATAAAATCTTAAAAAAAAAAAGAGTAGTCTTATAACATATCTTAAGCACCTACCCTTTCCAAAAACTTTATTATTCACTAATATGTTCACAGAGAAAGTCCAATCCTCCAACGAGTTTCACAAATGAGAAAGCCACAAATAACACCACATATTTACATCATCAAGTGACTAGAGAATTAAAAGTCAGACCTTTTACATTCTACCATTAGTACTAGCTAAACTCATAATATTCAATTTGGAAGCTATTTCCTTATGCCTTTTTTTTTTAAAAGATTTTATTTATTTATTTGACAGAGAGAGACAGCCAGCGAGAGAGGGAACACAAGCAGGGGGAGTGGGAGAGGAAGAAGCAGGCTCCCAGCGGAGGGGCGCGACGTGGGGCTCAATCCCAGAACGCCAAGATCACGCCCTGAGCTGAAGGCAGACGCTTAACGACTGAGCCACCCAGGCACCCCTCCTTATGCCTTCTGATTAAGAAATCATGAAATTTTTCCTACAATTCTATGAGAAGTCACCCATTCTTATTTATCACTAAGATCCATGCTGAAAGGCATTACAAAAAAACTACCTCGGAAAAGAACAAATTAATGAAATTTGGAAACAAAAAACAAGTGGCCAGGGGGCACCTGGGGTGGCTCAGTCATTTAAGCATCCAACTCTTTATTTTGGCTCAGGTCCTGACCTCAGGGTCCTGAGAACGGGCTCCGTGGGGGAATCTGGTTCCTCCTTCTCCCTCTCCCTTTGCCCCTCCCTCTGTTCCCAAGCATGGGCAAGCCTGCTCATTCTCCCTCTAAAATAAGTAAATCTTAAAAAAAAAAAAAAAAAAATTGGTCAGAAGAAAACATTAATGAAATTTGGACTTATTCTTGTCCTTTCCATACACAGTGGAAATAGAATTTTTTATCATGCTTCTTGGCAAACTGGTGAAAAAGAACACATACAGTATTCTATTCTCAATGCTGCTGTCACTTGGAAAGAAATACTGTTGAAAACAAACCGATATCTTGGAAACTACACCTAACAAGTGACAAAAATGTCATTTTCAGTACTATTAATGGTAACAACATATAACATCTGACAAAATTTCTTACATTATTCCTTCTAATATCAAAAGCAGTTCTGAAAAAATTACATAAATGCCTAAAAGTCAGGTGTGGCAATTCTGAATTCTTTAAAGAAATTCACACATTTACAACTGAAAAACCGAGTTCCTGATTTTTCAAGAGTGTTTACCAATATTTTATGATTAGAAAATTCATATCAATCTGGTAATGACAATATTTTAATCTGAAAATTTTAAGTTAAAATGATAATAAAATATAACAGCTTCAAATCCTTGTAGAAAGGGCTCACGTACCACAGATATTTAATTTTCATAAATACTTTAGATTTCGTTCCTTACTAGTTCCCTGATCTCAGATTTTCTAATAGCAGTGACACATATTCTTTCTATCCTAAATGCTCATTCACAACTTTCAGACAGGTGTCTGAAATGGCAACACACTAAAAGTTCACCCATAAGCATGGAGGAAAAAGTCATTACTAGTCTACTAAAAATTCAGGTAGGGGAACAGACAACAGCATTTCCAGTTTATGATGTGAAGAAAATTTAAAAGAAAGTTATTTCAACAAGTGAACGTTAATTTGTTTAAATAAAGAAAATGTTGTTTTCCAATTTTCTTTATCAACCAAGCACTAATTATTCAGTTAATCTAGCTTCATAAATGAGTTTATTTCTTCAAAAATGACTGCAGGGGCGCCTGGGTGGCACAGCGGTTAAGCATCTGCCTTCGGCTCAGGGCGTGATCCCGGCGTTGTGGGATCGAGCCCCACATCAGGCTCCTCTGCTATGAGCCTGCTTCTTCCTCTCCCACTCCCCCTGCTTGTGTTCCCTCTCTCGCTGGCTGTCTCTGTCTCTGTCAAATAAATAAATAAAATCTTTAAAAAAAACAAAAAACAAAAAAAAAAAAACAAAAATGACTGCATTTTAAAGTTGAATTTAACTTTCAAGGCAATTAATCTGTAACTAAAGAATTACCTTCCCTGTGATCATTCACTCAATATTTCCCCCATGGAATTCTTGTCCTAGTTATGTACAAAAATCTTATTACTTTCTTCATTACTCTATACCATGACTTCATAGTAATGGTTATAAAGTCGTTAGGAAATAAAGTAATTACTAAAAGAATCTATTCAGCAAAGACATTTTTACAAATAAAATTTTATAAGTAATTTTATTAAAATACCAAAAATAATGCCACAGAGCAAATATATATGAGAAAAACTAGAATGAAGCTACCAAAAGAGTGGTCTTGAACCCAAACTCCTGAAAAGGGTAGGTTACAAAATGACATAAGAAATTAATTTATACTTTTAATAGTAAGAATTCTAGTACTCTGACACTTTAAAATAAAGTGAATATTTTACTACACTTTTATCTTTTTTTTTTTAAGATTTTATTTATTTATTTGACAGAGATAGAGACAGCCAGCGAGAGAGGGAGCACAAGCAGGGGGAGTGGGAGAGGAAGAAGCAGGCTCATAGCAGAGGAGCCTGATGTGGGGCTCGATCCCGTAACACCGGGATCACGCCCTGAGCCGAAGGCAGACGCTTAACCGCTGTGCCACCCAGGCGCCCCTACTACACTTTTAAGAAAAATAAATATAATTTAGTTATATTTGGTAGATTTCCAGAATTTCTAGAATTCTAAAAATATTCTAATTTAAGTCTACTGTTGAAAACTGTGGTACTTCTTTCTCCCAGAGACAGAAACACATTGCTATTATGAAAGCAGGTAAGAATCTTAAGCCCACTTCTTAAAAGAAACCCATATACCTACCTCAATAAACCACTAAAGTCAAAAGGCAATAAACAAATTTTTAAAAAGAAAATGCAAGGGTTGACATTAAGTAAAAATTCCACCTAACCAAGTTCACTCTTTCATAAAACATAGTTCTATCCTTCTTTCTTCAAGAGAAATACAGTATAGTTGATCCTTGAACAACACCGATTAGAAGCACCAACGCCCGCCACTTTGCCTGCACAACTGAAAATGTGCATAAACTTGACTTCCTGAAAACTTAACTACCAATAGCCTACCGTTCACCAGAAGCTTTAACAATAACATAAACAGTTGATTAACATTTATTTAGTATGTTATATGTATTATATACTGTATTCTTACAATAAAGTACGCTAGAGAAAAGAAAGTGTTAAGAAAATCGTAAGAGAAAATATATCTATAGTACTATACTGTGTATTGAAAAAAAATCTGTGTATAAGTGGGCCCATGTACTTCAAATCCACATTGTTCACTATATTTAGAGATAATGAAGTACTTCATGCTATATTGCAATAGTAGCTAGTGTACTACCTGCTTACTTATTTTAATGTAAATTTTTTAAAGATTTATTTATCTGAGAAACAGAGAGCATGTGTGAACCCACAAACACAGAAAAGGGCAGAGGGAGAGGGAGAGAATCCGTTTCAAGCAGACTCCCAGCTGAGTGTGGAGCCCAACTCGGGGCTTGATCTTACAACATGACCTGAGCTGTAATCAAGAGTCGGACACTTAACCAACTGAGCCACCCAGGAGCCCCTTAATGTAAACTTTTTTAAGCTTGGCAGAGTTATATAAACATTAGATTGCTTTTCATTCCAATATGTAGTTTATTAGTTTTGTTTGGTTGGCTGGTTTTTTTTAACTAATTAATTTATTTATTAGAAATCAAGGGGGAGTGGAGTTATATTACTTATAGTTGATTAAACACCTTGATACAAAAATCTAAAGGAGTTTCTCAACTAGAGGAAAATCTTTTCACCCAAAGGCCTTAGTTCAGAAACAAGGCTACTTAGTTTTAGGGCCATTATAAGAAATAAATAAATAAAAAGCTGAAGAAAACATACATTTTAAACTGAGATCCTAGTTAAAAAACAAAAACAAAACAGTTGAAACTAAGAATTGAATCTGGCCATGAAACAATAAACACAAAATAAGCTTAGGAGTTTATTTTCGTATTCCCCACAGTAAGCACTTCACAGGTAGGAGCAATTTCCTGATAACCATACATGGTTTTATAAGCAACCTCAAGATGGCAACATTCTGAAGTTTTATTACATAAAAGCAAAAGTGTACCAACACTTCCCAAACAGCCAAAGAACAAAATAATTTAAAAAAAGGAAGTCTAGACTTCATATGATGCAATGAAAGTTTCTCTGAGAAAATACACAAGTTTCTGATGCAAGATTACGAGAAGGAATAATTAGAATTTTTGAGGCAAAACAGAAGTTACTATACATATTCAAATTATTTTTTAAAGGATTGTTTTTAAATGAAAATGAAAATGATTTCTTGGTTCATACCAGATTAGCTGCTTAGCAGCTAGACAGAACACAAAAAAACCCTTAAATTTAGATCATTTTCCCATACTCCAAAATAAATCTCAGGTGAATAAAAACAAAGTTGAATACTAAAAATATGAAGTCATAAATTAGAATCAAGTATTTTTCAGGCATATGTTAGAGTAAAAATGTGATACTTCAGAATGATATAAAATATATAGCTGGCAGATCTGACTATACAAATTTTGAGCTCATGAATATTACTCAACCATAAAAAAAATGAAAATCTTTCCATCTGTGACAACATGGATGAACCCAGACAGTATTATGCTAAGTGAAATAAGTCAGAGAAAGACAAATACTATATGAAATTTCACTTCTATGTGGAATTTTAAAAACAAAACAAAACAAAACAGACTCATAAATACAGAAAACAAACTGGTAGCTGCCAGAGGAAAGATGGGCAAGGAAAAAGACTAAATAGGTGAAGGGGATTAAGAGGTACAAACTTCAGTTATAAAATAAGTAAGTCACTGGGATGTAATGTACAACACTAGGAATATAGTCAATAATTCTGTAGTAATTTTGTATGGTGACAAATGGTCACTACACTTACAGAGGTGAGCACTTCGTAATGTATATAAATGTTGAATCACTGTTATAGACCTGAAACTAATACAATCTTGTATGTCAACTATGCTTCATTTTAAAACAAATAAATAACAAAAAATAGCAAAAAAAAAAAAAAAGGCAATAAAATGGCAAACCCACTGCAGAAAATATTTGCAGCAAATCTGTGTGATGGTTAACATTCAAGGCAAATTCTGATAAATGTTTAGTAAAATCAACACTCATATATCACTTTCAGATAATGATCTGAGTCAAGAAAGATGGTTATTTCCGGAAATCTAAGGAAATAATCCTAAAAATGGGAAATTTAAATGATGCTCATTTCAGCATAATGTAATAAGTGAAAAATTGGAAGAAACTTAAGTATCAAGTGACAAGGCAACAGTAAATTATGAACAATCTAGGCAATGGAACAACAAGCAACCAAGAAAAATTGTAATTATGAAAATAATTTGAAAAAAACAAAATGATAGGCTATGTGACAAAAAATATACAGAGTTCTGATAAAAGAATGCTGGATTGAAACACATTTAATTTAATTCTCTTCTTAAAGCCCACTTTTCAATAAAGGGGCTCTTTTCTTCTTTAAAGGCATAAACCCTTTAAAGACAAAAACATCAGGATAGGAGATAAAACTAAGAAAATTTTGGAAGCTGAAAAGAAAATGGACAAGTATTAAAGGACTTAGTAGATGTAAGGAAGTTCAGTCCTAAGCTGCCAATAGGAAAGGTGAGCTTTTTAAACGGAGGAATCCAATAAAGATTCAGAATTAGTGGGACACGGGTGCCTCCAGAAGATGTAGAAGGGTGGGGGTAAAGAAGGCAGTGCTGCTACTGGCTCAATTCTATTTAAGTAGTGACATTCCAAAGATCCCCAACCCTATTCCACACAGCCTGGCTACCAAGCCTCCCCAGCTATGGCAAAAGTCTAGAGGTATATTGTCTAGAAGACATGAAACACCAAAAAGTCTCTGGACACCAGACATAAATGAAGTTAACACTAAACCACTCTAAAAATGGAGGTATTAAGTAATGAATGGGAATATAAAGACATCTCCCCTCTTCCTCCTTTGAGCTTCCAGAGTCTGGCAACCAGACCTTTACCCTCCAGATAGAAGAGCTGAGGAGACTTTTCTGAGTAAAGACCTAAAGATACTGACGAGGAGGGGGGAGGTGGTTCCACATTGAAAATGCTCAAAACAAGCACCATTAACACAGAACTTGTGTTCAGCTTTATGAGCAGAGAAACAAGATTATTAGGCATCTGCAGAAAGCCTGTATTATGAAAGAAGCAAAAAACAGGAAAAAAATATTTGAAGAAACAGTCTATAGAAGGAGGAAAAGAACTTTTAGAAATGTGTTAATAATATCCTCAAAGAGGGGCGCCTGGGTGGCTCAGTCGTTAAGCATCTGTCTTCGGCTCAGGGCGTGATCCCAGCGTTCTGGGATTGAGCCCCACATCAGGCTCCTCCACTATGAGCCTGCTTCTTCCTCTCCCACTCCCCCTGCTTGTGTTCCCTCTCTCGCTGGCTGTCTCTGTCAAATAAATAAATAAAATCTTTAAAAAAAAAATAATATATCCTCAAAGAGGTAAGATTACAACAAAAGTGAAAAAGAAAAATATGCTATTAAACAAAATTCATAGAACAGAAAAAGGCTCAGAGGGACGTATGAATGGTCAATGTGCACAAGGTGTTCAACATGAATAGTCATCAAGGAAATACAAATGAAAACCACACTGAGATATTACTTCCCACCTAACTAAATATCTAGGATTAAAAGAACACACAATACCAAGCACTGGTTAGGATGCAGAGCAACTGAACTAGCAGAAATGAAAAAATAAAACCACTTTGAAAACCTATTTGGTGGTTTCCAAGAAAGCTAAACATACACTACTCTATAACCTACCATTCCACTCCACTCCTAGGTATATAAGATACATGAAAATATTATGTCCAGAAAGTCTTGTACAAAAATGTGTAAGGCAGTTTTATTCATAATAGCCCAAACCAGGAAATGTCCAACTGAAGAATAAATAATCATGTCATATTCGTATAGCAGAACACTACTCAGCAACAACATGGATGAATATCACATCTCTTAGATATTATGTTGACCCAAAAAAGGCAAACACAAAAGATATATACTGTATGATTCCATTTGTAATAAGTACAAGAACAAAGAAAACTAATATATGGTGACAAAAATCAGATCAGTAGTTGCCTTGGGGGCGGGGGGAGGATTACTGGAAAAAGGCATGAAAGATTTTTCTAGGGTGATGCAAAAATTCTTTATCTTGATTTTGGTGATAAATATAAAGCACCTGTCAAAACTGATTGAACTAAATACCTGAGATGTATATCTTGACAGGAGTGTAGGTTACAAGGGTGGAATTTTCTTGTTTTGGGGTGTTCTTTTTGCATAGACATGGACTTTATTAGCATACTTCCTTGGGAGCATCAGGCCCTAGCCTTATCCCAGGGGGAAAGATTCTGGTGAAGTTGGGTGTACGTATTTTTAAATTCACTAAAGTGTACACTTGAGATTTATGCCTTGTACATGTAAAATTTTACTACGTGTAAATTTATCATATGAAAATTTTCAATAAAGAAAAAAATTAAGAGCTCTTAAAAATGAAAAAAAATGAAAGCAAAAGGAGATCAATTAAGATTGGAAGGCAAGGTTAAAGAAATCTCCCAAAAAGTAGTAAAAAGACAAAGATAGAAAAGGGTAAGAAAATTAGAGGATCAATCCAGGAGCTCCAACATTCAAATACAAGAGTTTCAGGGGGAAAAAAAAATCTTGAGAGAGGAAATCATCTATAAGATAATTGAAATAAATTTCTCAGAACGAATTCAGGACATCAACTTCAGGTTAGAGCCCATTTTTACTAGCCAATAGGTGAAAACAGAGCCATACTAAATGACAACACTGAAATTTCAGAACACTGTGAATAAAGATCCTATAAGCTTTCATAAACAGAAACAAATACATTGGTCCAAGAATTAGAATGGTACTGGATATCTTAACAAGACAGGAAACCAGGCTAAAAAATGAGCAATACTTTTTCAAAATTTTAAAGAAAAATGATTTCTAACTTAGAATTCTAACTCGGACACTTAGAACAGTCACATGTAAGGACAGACTTAAGGTATTTTTATAAGGTATTTAATGACTTACAAATCTCAAATAATTTACTTCATATAAATTCTTTTTCAAAAAGTTCCTGGAGGAAGTCATCCACCAAAACAAGAGAAAATCCAGAAAGCAGAAGACATGGGATAGAGGTTAACCAAAGATCTAGTACAGAAGAATCCCTAGGATAAGGGTGAAGAGAGTTCCCAGGATCATCACTATGGACCACTATGGTTACAAAGAGTAACCAATCCAGTCTGAAACCAGTCCACAGCCTACATGCAAATATCAGAAGAAACTGACAACATGTGATAATCTTGAGAGGAGATGTGGACAAGTGACAAGAGTGTATGCAGGACTGAATTAGTGATAAAATACTTAGAATACTAAACAAATATAAATAAAACCACAATTATTAGCTCTAGGGAAAACCAAAAATTGCACTACAAAAATAATCACAGCTTACTACATAACTTGAGCTGTGAATCATATGTGTACACAGTCATAAGGTAAACATTAAATATTTATCTAACCAAAATTATCATACAACTATAGTGGCAGGATGAAGTAATAAGGAGAGGGGAAGAGGAAGTGGCGAAGGGAGAAGGAGGGGGAAGAAAGCTAAATTCTCATGCTCAGAAGTGGGAAGTTAACAGATAATGCCTAAAACTGAAAAATCAGTACCAAATACCAAAGATCAACTAAAAGAATATACAGTAGTACCTTCTGGGAAAGAGAGAATGCCAAGAATAGGCAACTGCATCTTATTCAACAATTTTTTTAATTCAACCAAACTTATGCAAACTATTTAACACTTCAAACTATATGAATGTATAACACTGATAAAAATAGACAACTCAGAAAAAGCAAGATACAAAAACCCAGGTATGTTATGATTAAAACAACATGAAAATATAAAGCATTTATGAGAAAAAGGAATAAAAGCAAATAATTAGCTGTGTTAGGTGACAGGATCATTAGTGGAATTTTCTCCATTTCCCAACCAATCTCTCAGTAATGTTATATTGCTTTATAATTTTTAAACAAATTTTACAAAGATGCTGTTTGGTTGTTAGCTGACATTCCTATCTGCCTTTGCTTACAATGCTCCCTCCTCTATGAATATCATCCTCCTTCTTGCAATGGCACCTGAACAACCAATCCTCTTTTAAAATTTGAGTTAAGGGGCGCCTGGGTGGCACAGCGGTTGGGCGTCTGCCTTCGGCTCAGGGCGTGATCCCGGCGTTATGGGATCGAGCCCCACATCAGGCTCCTCTGCTATGAGCCTGCTTCTTCCTCTCCCACTCCCCCTGCTTGTGTTCCCTCTCTCGCTGGCTGTCTCTATCTCTGTCGAATAAATAAATAAAATCTTAAAAAAAATTTTTTTTGAGTTAAAACATCATCTCTTTTGGGGTGCCTGGGTGGCTCAGTCCGTTAAGCAGAGGACTCTTGGTTTTGGCTCAGGTCGTGATTTCCCAGGAGATCAAGCTTGAAGCTACTCTTGATAGGATTTTCTACAAAGAAATAAAACACTAGTTCTGATATTTTAAATTATACCATACTACATAAATATTATCATTGGGCATTTAAAGGAACATCTATAATGAACAGTAAATTACATAACACAATGCCAGAATTTGCATTCTAGGACCATAAACATATACACAAATCCATGAAGTGTATGAATAACACAGACTAAGTTATTTCTTTGGTTAACACTGTTTCTCCTTTTCCTATTTTTAAATATAGCAGAAATAAGTAGATAAATAAATAAATGTAGTAAGAGCTGAGTATATTTCATGGATAAAGCCAGAGTTAGGATTACCTTTAGAGCATCAACTTTGGTAGAGGCAATCTGACAGAAAGCTGCAGAAGTAAGTCTAAAATGCCAATCAGAGTTGAGATGTAAATTCTTTTTTTTTTTTAAGACTTTATTTATTTGACAGAGAGAACATAAGTAGTCAGAGGGAGAAGCAGGTTCCCCGCTGAGCAGAAAGCCCAACACAGGGCTCAATCCCAAGACCCTGAGATCATGACCTGGGCTGAAGGCAGACGCTTAATCGACTGAGCCACCCAGGTGCCCTGAGACGTAGCACAAAATGACAGAATGACAAAAATTTCAACAGCAAAGTGAAAAAAGTAAATATGAACTTGACATGTCATTTTTAATTTTTCTGACATATCTTTAACCTCTAAACTAATATGGTAAGACAGGATAATTCATATCTTTCAATGTGTGTAATTGGAAAACAATAAATCAGAATATGCACTGCATTTTTACTATCATTTAATTTTTTGCCAACTATACTTTTTTTTATTTTATGAAAAGTAACAACTTCTAAAAGATGAAGAAATTTAATCTCTTCCTTGGAGTACCCTAACTATAACTGCCCTAAGTTACAATATATCAATAATGGTATTAATGTTTAACACAACATTAAAGTATTAATAATCAATTAGAGCCAATCAGTTAAACAATGTTCAAATATGGAAAAAAAATTTTCAGACTAACATAGCATATCACAGCCTCCAGTCTAGAATTAAGTTTTTCCAATATATGAAGTTACAAAAAGCCACTGCCAACAGATAAAAACTTCTGGAAGAATTATTAGATAAATGACTGACAACCTCTATTAAAAATGCACAGAACACTGCTGTAATAAAATTTTGATATGCAAAGGACTACATCTAAGGGATTACATAGCTAAAAAGAAACCTCTTACAGACAGTATTTATCACCCCCTTAAACTCACCTATTAATCTATATATGTCCATTAAGATATATTAACTTTTAAGAACCTGCCCCCAGACAGTAAGTTGAAAAAACACAGGCAGACCTTTCTTTAAAAGAGTGCCTACTAAAACAAAAGACTTTAAAACATATAAATGTCATTTGCATCACTAAGTAGCAATCATAAAATGTCTCTACTTCCGTAGCATATATAACACATAAGCCTTAGGCCTCTACAGTACTTGGGTTAACAAAGGTTCAATGTTTAGAATTCATGAAGACACAGGCACTTCTCGTTCTTAAGGAAGAGACTACCTGCTACTATTTGTTATGTGTTTGCAGTAATAGAGGTCGACCTTTTCAATGGTCCTCAAAGAATAGCCTGACTTTCCACCCTGGCTAAGATTCGATAATAAAGCTGGCTCCCCTCTGCTTTCATTATAGACAGCACTGCTTTTACGAACTGTTTGCCTTTTATTTATCTATGAGCTGTGTGGATTATTTGGAAAATTATTTCTAAAGGATTCTCTTTATTTGGGGAGGAGAGGGTCTGTTGGATACAGGAAGTAGGGTTCTTTCTACTGTGATTTTCTGCAACTATGAGGTCAATCTTTCAGAGCTTTGTGGTTTTATCTCTGCACAATCTAAAACATTAAATTCAAAACTACCTGATATCATGAAAATTAAAAACTTCTGAGCATCAAAAGACCCTATCAAGAACATGAAAAACACCCCAAAGAATGGGAGAAAATAACTGCAAATCACCTGATAAGGAATTACTATCCAGAATACAAGCATAACCTCATTTTATTGTGCCTCACTTTTCTGCACTTTGCAGATACTGTAGGTTTTTTTTACAAATTGAAGGTTTTTGGCAACTCTACTGGTACCATTTTTTCAACAGCATTTGCTCATTTCATGTCTCTGTGTCACACTTGTAATTCTCAGAATATTTCAAATTCTTTCATTATTATTATATTTGTTACGGTGCTCAATGATCAGTGATCCTTGATGTTACTATTGTAATTATTTTGGGGCACTACGAATCTTGCCCATATAGGACAGCAAACTTAACTGATAAATGTTGTGTATGTTCTGACTACTCCATCAGCTGGCCACTCCCTGGTCCTTCTCCCTCTCCTTGGGTCTCCCTATTCCCTGAGAAACAATACTGAAATTAGGCCAATGAATAACCCTATAGTAGCCTCAAGTGTTCAGGTGAAAGGAAGAACCCCACATGTCTCACTTTAAGTCAAAAACTAGAAGTGATTAAGTTTAGTGATTAATCTTGAAAGGCATGTCAAAAACTAAAACAGGCCAAAAGACAGGCCTCTTGTGCCAGTTAGCCAAATGGTATATGCAAATGAAAAGTTAAAAGCACTATTCTAGTGAACACACAAATGACAAGAAGGTGAAACAGTCTTATTGCTGATACAGAGAAAGTTTTAATGGTCTGGAAAGATCAAACCAGTCACAACATTCCCTTAAACCAAAGTCTAATCCAGAGTAAGGCTCCAATTCTCTTCAATTCTATAAAGGCTGAGAGGGGTAAAGAAGCTGTAGAAGAAGAAAGACTGAAGCCAGCAGAGGTTGGTTCATGAGGTTTAAGAAAAGAAGCCGTCTCCCTAACATAAAAGTGCAAGGTGACACAGCAAGTGCTGATGTGGAAGCTGCCACAAGTTATCCAGAAGATCTAGCCAAGATAATTAATGAAGGTGGCTACCCCAAACAAGATTTTCAATGTAGATGAAACATACTGAAAAAAGAGGTCACCTAAGACTTTCATAGCTGAAGAGGAGAAGTCAATGCCTGGCTTCAAAGCTTCAAAAGTCAGGCTGCCTCTCTTGTTAGGGTCTAATGCAGGTGAGGACTTTAAGCTGAAGTCAACGCTATTTTACCATTCCGAAATACCCAGGGTCCTTAAAAATTAATGCTAAATCCACTGCCTGTGCTGTAAAGTGGAACAAAGCCTGGATGACAACACATCTGTTTACAACATGATTTACTGAATATTTTAAGCCCACTGCTGAGATCTATTGCTCAGAAAAAAAGATTCTTTTCAAAATATGGATGTTCACTGATAATGCACCTGGTCACCTAAGAGCGCTGATGGAGATGGAGGAGATTTATGTTGCTTCCATGCCTGGTAACACAACATTCATTCTGCAACCCACATATCAAGAAGTAATTTCAACTTTCAAATCTTTTTCTTTAAGAAATACATTTCATGGGGCGCCTGATCTTGGCATCATGAGTTGAAGCCCCATGCTGGACACAGTTTACTTAAAAAAATAAAAAACAGGGGCGCCTAAGTGGCTCAGTTGGTTAAGCATCCGACTCCTGACTTTGACTCAGGGCATCGTCTCAGGATCCTAAGATCAAGCCCCATGTCAGGGGCTCTGCATGCTGGGCATGGAGACTGCTTAAGATTCTCTCTCTCGGGGCACCTGGGTGGCGCAGTCGTTAAGCATCTGTCTTCAGCTCGGGGCGTGATCCCGGCGTTACGGGATCGAGCCCCACATCAGGCTCCTCAGCTATAAGCCTGCTTCTTCCTCTCCCACTCCCCCCGCTTGTGTTCCCTCTCTCGCTGGCTGTCTCTATCTCTGTTAAATAAATAAATAAAATCTTAAAAAAAAAAAAAAGATTCTCTCTCTCCCTCTGCCCCTCCCCGCTCATGCTCTCGCTCTCTCTAAAAAAAGAAATAAATTAAATAAAAGAAAAAATAAATTTTGTAAGACTATAGTTGCCACAGAAAGTGATTCCTCTGATGGATCTGGGCAAAGAAAATTGAAAACCTTCTGGAAAGGATTCACCATTCTAGATGCCATTAAGAACATCTGTGATTCACGGGAATGGGTCAAAATATCAACATTAACAGGAGTTTGGAAAAAGCTGATTCCAACCTTCATGGATGACCTGAGGGGTTCAAGAGTTCAGTGGAGAAACTGCAGATGTGGTGGAAATAGCAAAAGAACCAGAATCAGAAGTGGAGCCTGAAGATGTAACTGAATTACTGCAATCTCATGATAAAAGTTTAACAGTTGAGCAGTTATTTTTTATTAATGAGCAAAGAAAGTGGTTTCCTGGGATGGAATACACTCCTCATAAAGATGCTGTGAAGACTGTTGAGGGGTGCTTGGCTGGCTCAGTCAGAAGAGCATGCAACTCTTGATTTTGGGGTCATGAGTTCAAGCCCCACACTGGCTGTAGAGATTATTTGCAAAAAAATAATAATAAACTATAAAAAAAGATTGTTGAAATGACAACAAAGGATTTAGAATATAAACTTAGGTGATAAAGCAGCAGTAGGGTTTGAGAAGACTGACTTCCAATTTTGAAAGTTCTACTGGAAGTAAAATGCTATCAAACAGCATCACATGTTACAGAGAAATTGTGAAAGGAAGAATCAATCAATGCAGCAAACTTCACCGCAGTCTTATTTTAAGAAATTGCCATACCCACCCCAACTTTTAGCAACCACAACCCTGAACAGCCAGAAGCAATCAACACCAAGGCAAGACCCTCCACCAGCAAAAAGATTCCAACTCACTGAAAGCTCAGAGATGGTTAGCATTTTTTTTAAATAAAGTGTTTTTGGGGGAAACAGGATGGCTTAGTTGGTTAAGCGTCTGACTCTTGTTTTTAGCTCAGGTCATGATTTCAGGGGTCATGGATCGAGCCCCATGCCAGGCTCCACACTCAGCAGGGAGTCTGCAAGAAGAGTCTCTCCCTCTGCCCCTCCCCCACTCACTCGAACACATGTGCACACACACACACTCTCTCTAAAATAAATAAATCTTTAAAAAATAAATAAATAATAATGTATTTTTTAAACTAAGGTACATATATTGCTTTTTTAGACATAATGCTATTTCACACTTAACAGACTACAGTATAGTGTAAACATAACTTCTATATAATCGAGCACAGGAAAACATGCTCAACATCACTAGCCATTAAAGAAACAAAAATCAAAACTACAGTGAGATTTCACAACCACTAGGATGGCTTAAATAACAAATATAACAAGTGCAGTCAAGGATGTGGAAAAATCAAAACCCTCATACATGACAGGTAGTAGTGTAAAATAGTGCAGCCACTTTGGAAAACAGCTTGGTAGTTCCTCAAACTGTTAAACATCAAGTTACCATATGAACCAGCAATTCTACTCCTAGGTATACACTTAAAAGAACTGAAAGCAGGGACTCGGATCTTTGTATGTCAATATTCATAGCAGCATTATTCACAAGAGCAAAAAGGTGAAAACAATCTAAATGTCCATTAACAGATGAATGAATAAACAAAATGTGGTATATACACAGTATTCAGCCAGAAGAAGGAATGAAATTCTGCCACATGCTACAACATGGATGAACCTTGAAAACATTATGCTAAATGAAAAAAGACACGAAAGGATAAATATTGCATGATTCTACTTATATGAGGTACCTAAAATAGGCAAATTCAAAGAAAAAAGTAGAATGGAGGTTACCGGGGACTGGGGGGAAGGGAAAATGGGGAGTCATTTAGGGACTACACAATTTCTGTTTGGGATGACAAGTTCTGGAAATGAATATTGGTGATGACTGCATAATGTTATGAATGTACTTAATGACATTGCATTATACAATTTAAAATGGTTCAGGGACGCCTGGCTGGCTCAGTCAGTGGAGCATGCAACTCATGATCTCAGGGTTGTGAGTTCAAGCCCCATGCTGGGTATGGAGATTACTTAAAAGTAAAATCTTAAGGAAAATAAAATAAAATAGCTCAAACAATAAATTTCATCTTATGTATAGTTTAACCACAATAATAAACTGCTAAAACCAGAAAATAAAACTATATATATGTACCTAAGCTTGTGAAGATCAGACAAAAATTCACATGAAATATTTCGTAAGTCCCTTACAACAATCCTAACACATATGGTTGAAAATAAAATACTGATCATAAGGTGATACTCCTATCACAATCAGAAATCATAACTTAGTCCAATTTTTGCTTTCTCTCTCATATATATGATAAAAAGCATATTTACTTATTTGTCAATACTAAAATCACAAGAGATACTGTTAAGTAGTCATCATCTTGGGTGCATTGTCAAACCCTCAAACTGACACAAATATGTAAGATAAGCAAAAGTCTCCTAAACTCCTTTCCAACCTACAAATGTCTAACTTCTAATAAATTCTTCTAGCATATATAGAACTGCCATGTCATGCAGTTCTCTTGGACCTATAATTTTAACTTTCAGTCACATTCCTATAAACTTGCAAATTGGGAGTTTGAGATATGAGCCACATGTTAAACACTCAGAAAAAAACATGAAAATGAAAGTTAAAAGATGTTTCTTAAAAGAAAACTTAATAAGATAACTTAATTTTAAAAAGCAACACACCACAATTATATAAAGGCACCAACTGACTAACCATCTGGTTCTCTCCATCATCAAGCATATGCTGAACACCTATTTGTACTTAAAACAATGCAAAGTGGTTTAAAAAAAAAAAAAAGATTTCTCCTCAAGAAACTTAAAATCAAGTGGAGAAATTAAATTAATACACATAAAACAATACCATATGTTTGTAAAAATATTCAAATACCAAGGATAAGAGTCATAGGAATTCAAAGGAGGTAAGTGCTCTATAGTCCAGGAATGTTCCAGAGAAGATCCAGGCAAAATCTACAAGTCCAGAAAGATGAGTAAAATCAAATGAAAATGAACCCTTCATCATCTAGCTTCATTTTGCCTGCTCAACACTTTGTACGATATAAAATTAGAATAGATGAAGGTAGAGAAAAAGTCACTCCACTAAGAGAAATCACAGAAATACAAAATGAAGAGAACAAACCAATTGGCCCACATTTTAGATATTAAAAAATTTAAAGTAGAAGGGCACCTGGATGGCTCAGTCAGTTAAGCATCCAACTCTTGATTTTGGCTCAGGTCTGTGGGTTGTGAGATCAAGCCCCACGTTGGGTTCCATGCTGGGCATGGGCCTGCTTGGGATTCTCTCTCTCTCCCTCTGCCCCTTCCCCATTCCCCACCCTGCCTCACGTGCCCATGGGCACTCTCTGAAAAAGAAAAAGTAAGTAGAAGTACACACTAAATTACGTTAATTATTTGAAAAAAGTTCCAAAAATTGCATGGAATTTTGCCAGGATTTTACCATGTTTTCCTATTCACACCAGTAAGTATTTGCTATTTATGAAAAATTTGTCTCAAAACCAATCAAATCAAGGCTCACCTGCAAAATGTCAGCACTAAATTTAATCAAAGCTGCCAATTATAACAAATTACAAATCTGCAAGTCATTGCATATGAGATTGTGTTTCCTTTTTCCTTCATATTTTCTACCAAGTGCTTCATGGATTCAGGTAATTTTAGCTTAGGGTCAGCAGGTATTCTTTTTAACCTAAATTTTAAATGTTTCTATTCCTGGAACATTTGGAATATTTGTATAAATGTCATGGAACAACTATAATTTACCCTGTAAAAATACAATGTACCAGATTATCACTACTAGTTTTATTCTGTCAGCTTTCTATCTATTCAAAGGGCACTAAGTTGTCCCATTCATTCAATCAACATTTTAATAAGCCCTGCCAATTACCTTCTAGGTCCCAGATTCTCAAGGATTTCAGAACTCACATAAAACACACAGCCAATTAAACTATCAGCTATAATGCAGTGGGATAACCAGTACGATAAAAGTGTGTTACAGCAGAAAGGGGGAGGAAAAGTAGGAGTGATATCAGGGAAGACTACTGAGCGGACTTGATGCCTGGGCTTAGTTTTGATGGATGAGGATCCAGTGAAGCAGACAGTTCAGGGATCAGGATGCACGTCAATTCATCAATAAGCATGTACTCCATGCCAGTCACTACACCTGCTTCTGGAAATAAAAATAATACAATTGCCCTAATTTCAAGATACTAGTAATCTTTTCAGGAATTTACTTCATGAAGAAAAGCCTTAAAATATGGTCTTAGGGGCGCCTATGTGGCTCAGTCGTTAAGTGTCTGCCTTTGGCTCAGGGTGTGATCCCAGGGTCCTGGGATCGAGCCCCGTATCGGGCTCCCTGCTTCTTCCTCTCCCACTCCCCGAGCTTGTGTTCCCTCTCTCGCTAGCTGTCTCTCTGTCAAATAAATAAATAAAATCTTTAAAAATAAAAAATAAATAAAATTTGGTCTTAAAAATGAGTTCACATCTCATTAAAAAAAATGAGTTCAGCAAGCACACACATAAAAAGTAAATATTTTATGATTTTATTTATAGAAGACTCAAAAATAGGTGAAACTAATCTACAGGAACAGAAGTCAGAACAACGGTTACCTCTGAGGGACAGTATCAACCTGGAGAGGGCAAGAGAGAGCCTATAGGAGTGCTGGAAATGCTCTCTATCTTGGTTTTGCATGGTGGCTGCTTGAGTACATAGCTAAAATTTCATCAAGCTATACAGCATCATTTGTGCACTTCAGTGAGTGTTAAGTAATAAAGGAAGGCATTCCAAGATCTGAAAGCAGCATTTAAAAGGCACAGAGTGTTCGGGCAGGGGCCAAAACACAGAAACTGCCAGGGCTTCCCACACTAAAGACCAACTTCAAATCACAGGGTGTTGGGTACCTTCTTCCACTGATGAGCATCTGAATAAAATGAACAGACGTATATTTCAGAAAGGTTATTCTGGTGGAAATATGAAGAATGGATTGAAAAGGTAGCAAACTAATAATAGTCCAGAGGACAGATGAAGGCCTTTCCTAGGCAATGACTTTAAAGATGGAGAAGAAACAAAAGATAATAAAGGTAGCACCAAAGTGATCAATTAAATGTGAACAGAGAAAACAAAGAGCCTCAACTGATAACCACATTTCTGGCTTGGGCCCATGCAATATACAAGCAGATCTGTGCAAAAATAAGTTATTTAGCTTGGGACTCTGCTGAAATAATATAAAAAAGTATGCTCCACTCAAAATGAAACATTTTTCTATAAGATGTTATTTACTGCCAAGTGTTCATTCAACTGATATCCTATTTCTTTCATTATTTAAATATATTTGCTTGACGGGCACTTGGGTGGCTCAGTCAATTAAATATATTCGCCTGGCAATCTTCTGTCAACTTCAATTTATATCTATATGGTACCAGTGATGTAACAATAAAAAAATGCTTCCACCATTCAATTACTCCTTACTATACCTCTAAACCTATAAAGAATGAACAATTTCTTGTCCTTCCATAATTAGATGTAAAGAGGTATTCTTACCTCAGCATCTGACAAAGAATAACTTCTGATCTATAAAACTCCATACAGTGAAAGATTTCATTTATGGATGCTTGCATAAACTAAATAATCTCTAAACCAAATTTATTAATCAAACAACTGTTCTAATCCCACCACAGCTTCCTACCTCAGCTGCTCACCAACAGATTCCAGAACCAACTTTAAAGCAGAGCCAAACATGACACAATAACATTGTAACACAACTAACAACTTTTAAAGGCAAAAGATACATTTAAATCTATGTACACAGATATAAAAATACGAGTTTTAAGCCTCAGGGCATATACCCATGAGCACACATTTATCCTGAACCAACTTTTCTCTAAAAGTATAATCTGGGGGCGCCTGGGTGGCACAGCGGTTAAGCATCTGCCTTCGGCTCAGGGCGTGATCCCAGCGTTATGGGATCGAGCCCCACATCAGGCTCCTCTGCTATGAGTCTGCTTCTTCCTCTCCCACTCCCCCTGCTTGTGTTCCCTCTCTCGCTGGCTGTCTCTGTCTCTGTCAAATAAATAAATAAAATCTTTTTTAAAAATAAATAAATAAATAAAAGTATAATCTGGTTTTTAGAAAAGACTGCTTTGATATGCAATTCAGTCATTCTATAAACATGTACTGAGTAGCTAACATAGCACAAAAAACATGCAGTTGCTAGAAATATAGCAATGAACAAACAGACATGCCCCCACCGTCAGGGAGTTTTAGAATCTAGTGGTACATGATCAGGAAAACTACATTCTAGGGCAATGTCTTCCTCCTACTCCAGTTTCTAACCGACCATGCAATGAATCTGCCCTAAGTCTTAAATTAAGACCCACATGACCAGAGATCAAGTATAAGAATTACTAAAAAGGAACTTCAGAATAATTACTTGGTAAAAAAAAAAAAACACAACACATAGAGAGCCTCCTGGAAACTGAAGAGAAGAACAGAGATACAAGAATTAATTTAAGGTAAGAGGGCACCAGCTCAAAAATAAAGGTCTCAAAGCTTTACCTCCCATGCACCCTTCTTCAGGAAGCTACTAAAGGATGAGTTCCACTAAAATAACACAGTAAGTCAAGAAAGAGGAAACAAGGGATACAGAAAACAGGGGCTTCAACACAGAACAGTGAAGGAAATCTCCATGATAATAATGAAAGAAAATCCGAGGATGGCAACTATGGTTCAAGTACAAGGGCAATAGGTACAGATTGGAGCAGGCCAAAAGACTCCAAGAAAACTTTCCAATATAATGAACTGAGTTAACATCTGATGTGTATTAACATATGGATAGAGTTGGGGCACCTGGGTGGCTCAGTCCGTTAAGCATCTGCCTTCAGCTCAGGTCATGATCCCAGGGTGCTGGGATTGAGTCCCACACTCCTTGCTCAGCAGGGAGCATGCTTCTCCCTCTGCCTCTGCCAGCTGCTCCCCTTGCTTGTCTCTCTCTCTCCAACAAATAAATAAAATCTTAAAACAAAACAAAACATATACCAAGATGAGGAAATGGGAGTATCGACGGAGCACATGTGTGTATCTGGAGGACAGGCAGCATTGAAATAAAGAGGTAAAGTGTGTCTGCCTTCAGGTCCTGGGATCCAGCCCCAAGCTTCTCCCTCTCCTCCCGGCTCATGCTCTCTCTCAAATAAGATCTCTCTTAAAAACTAAACTAAACTAAACTAAAAACACACATACGGATAGATTTAACAACTGGTAGGAACTTTGGGGGTTGAATTACAGTAAACAGAAACCTAAGCAAAAAAATAGAAAGCAATTATTACAGGAAATATTTAGGAGGAAATCAAGTACACAGGAAAGAAAAAGTAATCCTACTGTATTAAACCACTTAGCTGTGAAAAAGCATTTATAAAGACCTAATTATGTAATTACTGAACAATGATCTAACCAAAATTTTAAAATATATATAGCAGGGTGCCTGGATGGCTCAGTCGGTTAAGTGTGTCTGCCTTCACTCAGGTCATGATCCCGGGCTCCTTGCTCAGTGTGGAGCCTGCTTCTCCCTCTGCCTCTGCCTGCTGCTCCCCCTGCTTGTGTTCGCGCTCGCTCTCTCTCCGACAGACAAATAAATAAAATCTTAAAAAAAAAAATATATATATATACACACACACACACACACACACACACCAAGATGAGGAAATGGGACTATAGAGGGAGCACATGTGTGTATCTGGAGGACAGGTAGCAGTGAAATAAAGAGCTAAACCCCAATCTTTAATAACGGAATGCCAATAAATATTCCTTCAATGGAAAAAAAAAAGTATCGCTATATATGTGTTATTTGGAGACATAATGTAAAGACCAAATTAATAAATTTAAAATATTAAAAGTACTGGCAAGTAGAGGAAAACTGGCAAGGGAGAGAGGAAAACAGTACTATTTTCCTAACAAACCCTGTAGAACTATTTGATTCTAAATTATGCACATACATCACTGTGGTAAAAATTAAAACTAAAAGACTAATGAAGGTGGGAGGGAGGAGCATTAGCCATGGAATATAAGACAAAAAGAACTTTGGACCAAAAAAACCCCCAAAAAACCCCAATACGTAAAATTTTATTTACTTATTTATTTATTTTTAAATTTTCTTTTAGTGCGCTCTATGCCCAATGTGGGGCTCAAACTCACAACCCGGAGTTCAAGAGTCACCTGTTCTACCAACTGAGCCAGCCAGGTGCCCCTAAAATTTATTTGTAAATCACATGGACTATTTAGAACCAATGAGAGCACTCTATGTTGACATGGATTTTATTCTCAGCTTCCAAAGTAACACTATACAACATTTTAAGCAAAAAAGTTTGCAACTCTAACCTTACATTTGGCAGTAGGATGTTACTTGTCATCACAGATGAAAAGTACATGAAAATCATTGTGTAAAAGTAAATCATTTCATGAGCAAAATTATTAAATATCGTATTTTACCAAAAGACATTCTCAAGTGTTCATGAACGTAATACTTAATGCCATACTAGTCTCTTAATGTCTACTCAGGAATTTAATTAGGTATCTAAACTTAAATATCTGAACAGACAAAATTATATACTGTACTTAAGGTTCTTAACATTTTTAACTATCATTCAAAACGTTTAGCACGTTTTTCTAAGTTGATTAAAGGAAATCTTGAGATCAATACATCGTTTAGTTTACTCAATCCCTATCAGTACTCAATCCTTTACCCTCCAACCTTACAAACATTATGCAAGTTCTCCAAATCTTCTATCATTTATTACATTTATACATTCACCGAACCATCCACTATTTACTTAGCACTTAAAATATACCTATCGTGGCACCGGAGATTCATCATCACGTCTGACAAAAAACATGTTAATTATACATTATGATAAAGGCTATGAATGAACCATACAGAATAGTGCAATACTGACAGACTACTTCATAGAAAATAGTAAAAGAAGGCCTCACTGGAGCCATCAGAGCTCATACTTCAGGTATGAACAATGAGCCACACCTGTGAAAATTTGTAGGCATCCTTTCCAGGCTGAGAGGAAAGGAGTAACAGGATCTGATTTGAACTTTAGGATTACACTGGCTGCTGTGTGAAACCAGAAAACGGCTGCATAGTATCTTAGCGAGAGATGATGCAGCTGGGACTAGAGTAGTAGCAGTGAGACGAAGAGAAGTTAACAGACTGGACTCGACACCAAACTAACAGGACTAAATGACAAACTCAAACTGGGGATAAGAAGATAGGTCAGATGGCCAAAGGAAAAGGAAGAAATGAGAAAGTCTATCGACTCTTGGTTTTAGCAACTATGTTACAATAGTGGTACCATTTACTATGGTGAAAAAAAAGACTAGGGGAGGACTACTTTGATAAAAGGGTCCTTTTCATAATAGAATATCTTCAGAGTCTTTTCATGAGCCATTAGAAAAAGGCAAGAAACCACAGCAAACCTTAAAAGGCTCTTCCCTCAAGGGCTGCAATGCTGAAACTATCTAACTTCTTTAAGGAAATGAAAGAGAAGCTGGAGAACTTCTCTGTAAAACTTCATTTTATTATTTTTTAAAGATTTTATTTATTTATTTATTTATTTATTTATTTATTTATTTATTTATTTATTTATTTGACAGAGAGAGTACAAGCAGGTCCGGGAGCAGCAGGCAGAGAAATAGGGAGAAGCAGGCTCCCCACTGAGCAGAGGGCCAGATGCAGGGCTCAATCTCCAAACCCCAGGATCACAACCTGAGGGAAAGGCAGACGTGTAACTGACTAAGCCACCCAGGTGCCCCTGGAAAACTTCATTTTAGCAGTTTTCCGTTAATGCAGTCCAGTATCAAGGACTCCAAGAACCATGTTATAGCAAAGTCTTGATATATCAATTTTTCTGAACCTTGTGTACAAGATAGTGATAAACTTGAGATTTCCCTGAAATAAAAAGAGCCTTATGTTAATGAACACTAAATCCCTAAATTAGAAGGGTGTTAAAGGAAGGCCTTCAGTTTTGAATAGATAGAGGTCTTCTAATGGATAGGTCTCTGACTTTAACAGTAAATCTAGAACTACTAGTTTTATCAGGTTTTTGTCAGTAATTAACTATGCACCTTTGACTTCCAAGAGAGCTTTACTATTATATAAGAGGAAGAAGAGAATTTATTAACATACAGAAAGAGGTGGAGTGGCTCAATTTATTAATTTTTTTAAAAGCAGATTTTGTTTATTTATTTATTTAAGCAATCTACACTCAACATAGGCTTCGAACTCACAACCCCAACATCAAGAGTCAATGGTCCTAAGACTGACCCAGCCAGGTACCCTTAGACTGGCTTAATTTAAACACATTAATTATAAAGCCCAAAGGGTAAAAGCAGAAGCATAAAAAGCCCTGAACAGAGAAGCCATGCTTTCTGGATATGGTATGAAAAGAACTCTGAGTTTGAAGTCTTCTCGATACTATTATCAGACCATCAATCATTTTTTTAATTGCAGTATAGGTGACATACAACATTAAGTTTTAGCTGATTTGACAATTATATACGTTACAAAATGCTCACCATGACTAGTATAGTTAGCATCTGCCACCATACAAAGTTATTACAATATTATTGACTATATTCTCTGTGCTGTACTTTCCATCCCCGAGACTTAATTATTTTATAACTGGAGTTTGTACCTCTTAATCTCCTTTACCTATTTCACCCATTCCCCCACCCTCCTCCTCTCTGGCAACCACTAATTTGTTCTCTATATTTATGAGCTTGTTGCTCTTTGTTGCTGTTGGTTTATTCATTTGTTTTGTTTTTTAGGTTCCATATAAATGAAATCATATGGTATTTGCCTTTGTCTGACTTGTTTCATTTAGCATAATACCCTCTAGGTCTAACCATGTTGTCCCAAATCAAACCACCAACTTTTAATTCATAAATAAAATCCCTACACCTCTGCAGCTGTTTAACATCAAAGCTTCTAATCCAGCTCTCAGCATTAATCTCTAGTACTTCAAATCCAAAAACAGATTTCCTACAGTCACAGCAAGAGTAATAATCACTGCTCTAACTTTTCCTGTGACCTACCATATAATCAAGGGCCAAAAATCTTCTCTTTATCCTGAGAAAACACCTCACGATTAGCAGGTCACCACATTCTCAGTTCTAGGTACTTACACATCTTTCTGGAAGGCAACCCTGAATGCTGTCACTGTGAAGTCTCTCTAACCAAGCACAAAGACAAACAATGAACAAGAAAAAACAAACAACAGCTGCCCAGTTTGGTAAATGGGGAGGCCATTAACCATCAAGTGATGTCACCTCATTCTGCTCATCCTTCCCAAATCCAGGGTTCACTGGTGTATTTATCTCCTCTTTGTCATGGACACTCCAAATGGAGTGTCGAACTGAAGATTATGAAGAACAGCACCTGGGTAATTACTTAGGTGACTACATATAAGCAGACTAACTTAAAACTGCCCCATTTTTCTCCTTTATATATAACAGCTGGTTAGGTATACTTGCAAATGGCTTAACCAAAACCTGTAATCCCACCCTAATGCCAGAGAGCTCACTGGTAAATTTAATAAATTCAGATAAAGGCAAATAAGTGCTTTAACAAGAGAGAATAGTGCATCCCAGAAGGTAACGAGTGTGAAATTAAATTTTCATTTATACAATGATATATTATGCTAAACCAGCTAACATTACATCATAGTCAGTATAATATCAGTGAAATTTTAATATTAATACTCTGAAACTTGGTGAATAAAATCTTGGTTGGGGAGTCAATGTTTTAGAGCGTTAAGAGGGCTGGTGGATAATAAGCAAAATGCAAAGTACTGGAATCTTCAACTATTATACACTTAATTATTCCACTAGCAAAGACAACAACCTTTAAGTGATAAGGAAATTAAATTCTTTTCTAACACACAACTATTGAGCACATACTATGAAATGAGCAGTGTTAGGTACTTTCAGGCCAATATACCAACACACACTCTACATCCCCATAGCACTTCCTTTTATAGCGCTGCAGCATTTAACATACTATATGTTAATCGTTCATAAATAATATACAGATATACTACTTTTTGAAAATATTGTCCATTATCAAACATACACAAAATAGAACTTTAAAAAGTTTTAGTATTTTATTCCCACCTCCCACGCATTGTCCTTCATACACCTTGAGGGTATATACACTTCAGTGGACTGACCAACCTACACGCTCCGAGAGGGTCTTAGTTATCTCTGTTTCTTCAGTGCTTAAGTCACAGGCAGCACTCGGTAAAAATTTGCTGAATGAATGAGCAAAGGAGCACTCAAAAACGTGAAACCACAGCATAATTTCTGACATGAAATATTTCATCACCCAACTACTTAGTCTAACATCAGTGCCAAATTCTCCTTAAAGGGATTAGAAGAAATTCACCCACTTTATTTTATTAACACAGTTTAAAAGCTAAGGACAATTTTAATTCAGCCAATTCTTGGGGGGGAGGGGGGAAGCCTTATAATTCTGTTTCCAGAAAGATGAAAAGGAGAGAGGAGAGGGAAGAGAGAATAAAGAACTGGAGATTTTTAAGGTTTCTTGGAGTTCTGAAATACTCTAAACTGCAATTCATCTTTCATTCAATTTTTTTTTTTTTTAAAGATTTTATTTATTTATGTGACAGAGAGACAGCCAGCGAGAGAGGGAACACAGCAGGGGAGTGGGAGAGGAAGAAGCAGGCTCATAGCAGAGGAGCCCGATGTGGGACTCGATCCCAGAACGCCGGGATCACGCTCTGAGCCGAAGGCAGACGCTTAACGACTGCGCTACCCAGGCGCCCCTCATTCAATGTTTTTTCTAATGCTATGCATTTAGAATATATTTTTAGGAATACACAAGCCACAAACTTGGATGCAAGAGGAAGTGAAGAAAGATGAACATAGCTGCTAAATTCTCAGTATCCATGAAATACAGGAGACACACTTCAGAAAATACATGCAATCTAAACAAGGGTCAAGCCTTCAAGGAACAGCCTATTTGTGTTCTATTCAAGACTAGATAGATATAAAGAGGCCAAAAATAAAAGCTACCATTAATACATCTACCTTAAAAAATTTTAAGGTATGCTTTCAGAAAACTATTAATGTTTACATAACTGACATACAGTCTAGCTAAAACAGCATGCAAAATCAATCGTCCTAATTTCTAGAGCTTCTGCAATGTAAATGAGAAGTCACTAGACTGGCCTTCACTTAGGTCCGTGAGCCTTATCAGTCATTAACATAACACTCCATTTCCAAGACCCCATTTTAGAAGATAAACTGCCTGCAATGCCATGTTTGTTTGCAGCAATATATAGTTGGCTATTTTTTTTTAATATTACCTAATTACAGTTAGGCATTATTTACTGCTCAATAATTTTAACTAAAGCCAAGTGGGTAGGTATTTCAGTAGTTTATCAAGCTTGCTTTTTACTTATATAGTGATTCATGTAACCTACAGCTCGTTTTTCCAATCCTCTCCCTACCCTCCACCCCCAATCACCTTACAAGGAAGACTTTACGAAGAGAGGTTTCAGTACCTATTTAGATTCTTCACATACCCCTCAAAAGTTCCCAAACCATTTTTTAGCTTTTGACATGCCCCTCGAAAGTTCCCAAACCATTTTTTAGCTCTATCAAAAGCTTTATAAATTCTTTCTATCATTTTAGTAAAAAGTTCTGTAGTAGGAGTACTTGGGTGGGTCAGTCGGTTAAGCCTCTGCCTTTGGCTCAGGTCGTGATCCCAGGGTCCAGTGATGGAGCCCTGACTCAGACTCCCCGCTCAGCGGGAAGTCTGCTTCTCCCTCTCCCTCTGCTTCGTCCCCCTCTCATGCTCTCTCACGCTCTAATAAATAAATAAAATCTTAAAAAATAAATAAAGAAGTTTTATAGTAAAATCTAACACTTGGGGCACCTGGGCGGCTTAGTCGTTTTAAGCATCTGTCTTCAGCTTGGGTCATGATCTCAGGGTCCTGCTCAGTGGGGAGTCTGCTTCTCCCTCTCCCTCTGCCCCTACCCCCCACCCCCGCTCGTGTGCATGCTCTCTCAAATACATGAATAAAAATCTTTAAAAATAAAGTCTAACTTTACTACAGTAAATGGAACATTCAAAAGAATTACCCACTTTTTTAAAAAAGCTCCTGGTTTACATTTAGAAATACTATTTATCAACATGCTTCTCTCTTTTGCTTTTATTTTCCTCTGAAGCAAAACTAATAAAACATAAATTTATTCAAGGAATAGTTTAAAAAGGTTTTAACAAATATTTTTGCTACCTCTTCAAATATTCATTTTAAAATTCAACAGGCAAACAATTCGTAATAAACTGAACAAAGACCTCCAATCAAATCAGTTTAAAATGCATCAACTACTAATTTCATTTATATTCACAAAGGTACTAAAATCTTAGTTCGATATGAGCCTAAGCAAGGTAGAGTTTAATAAAAGTTAAATTTTAGAATTCCTTTAATGCGAGCTACATCACCCTCAAACTTAAAGAAACTGAACACTTCTGAACCATGAAGCTGTAAACCAATCTGACTGATGTCCTCTTTCATGCCATGTAAGCCACTGCCTAATTGAGGCCAGACCTGTCAGGCTCAACAGCATCCCGGAAATGACTAGCCTACTAGAGCTGGAAACACATCAAGAATTTGGAATATTTCTCAGATTGAGAAAAAAGTTCAAGCGAGATTGTCCATAAGAACAATCATTACACTGTTCGGTGGAAAAAAGACAGAAAAAGCATATTTTTGTTATTCTGGCCAGGCCACAATGAATACACCTAAATTCTGTATCTATTTTCCCGTGATATCCCTCTGAATTTATTTTTTTTCCTATATACGAACAGAGTTCACTACAAAATCCTCATTTTGAATATCTGTCTTTTAATCCAATTTTTATTTTGTATCCTTAACCACTGACACCATCACCTGGAGCATGGCTGGTTTCTTGACTTAGAAACCTGTTAACAATAATGCCAAGCATCCAACCTGCTTTAAATGTTTCACTTCTTACCAAGAAAATCCATTAAATGTCGAAAAGAAATACAAGCATACATACATACACACACACATATACTCAAATCCCAGTCATGAAAAATTAAGTCACATTACGGCCATAAACTGTGCAACAGACACTTCCAGTTAGCGTGTGCTTTAGTGATCACGGACAGCGGTATCAAAGTAAGTGGTAGGGGGTTGGGGCTGTTAACAACACTGTGTGCATCAGAGCCAATAAGCAGCAGGCTAGGACTGGCAGCAAGGCCGGTCTCTAAAGGGAGCTATAACACAATATCAGAATGCTGGATTTCCGAATGCCATTTTACGGGGAGGAGGGGGTGAAAACTGGGGATCAAGTGCAATGTAAGGCTCTGGCCAACGTCTAAGGAGATGAAACCTAAGACAAGGTCTTGTGGCAACATCAGCTGTCCATTCTCATCTCACCTCAAATACAACTTAATTTCAGGTCGTTCTTATCAAAGTCCGTCGCTCAGAGGGTGAGGGGGTGGCCGGAGTGGATGATGAAAGCCCCCTAGAGACTAGCAAAGGCCCTCGGAAAAGGCGGAGAGACTACAATTGGAAAGGGCTTCCAGCAGCATAAGGAGAAGAGGGCTTTGCACCCGCCTCCCCTCTCCCTTCCAACCAAGGCTGTTGGGTACGAGCTTAGGATGTCGGGTTTTATGAAGGAGTGATATGAGAAAATGGCAGGAAAGGATAAGGGGGGCTGGAAGGGCTGGTGCCACCCAAGAAAAGGGGGAGAGGACTTCCCTGGACACATCCAGAATAACAACGCCAACAAAGAGCACGGGCATTTCCCTACCAGCACCAGATACCCCTCTCTCTGGGAAAGCTGCTCCCCCTTCCATACGGTCCCAATTCCCAAACACTGCTCCCACCCGACCCTTCTCCCCAATAATATTCCCCATCGCTGGCCTCCTTTCCCTTCCGCCTCTGGCGCCCCACGCCCTCAACCTCTCCTCCCCTTCCCCGGTCACCCACCCTCGGGGCAGCCCGTCGCTGGCCTCCCCCGCAGCTCGCCCAGACCCCTCCCCCCTCACCTCTCCTCAGCGCCTCCTCGTAGCTGAGGAATCCGATCCGTGACTCCTTGGCGCCCATGCTCCCCTCATCCCCTCGGCCGGGGGTCGGAGCCTGATCTCGCCCCCACCCCCCCCCCGACTCGGCGTCCCTGGGTGACGGTGTCGGCGTCCCCCAGCCCCCTCCTCCCCCCACACTAACAAGTGCGGCTTCTACCCCGGCAGCTCCTCCCGGCCGCCGCCACCGCCTCCATGCCGAATCACGTGACCCGCTCCACCCCGCCCCTTCCCCTCCCTCCTACTCCGCCCTTCTCCTCTCTCCTCCCTTCCCTTTCCTCCTCACGCCCTCTTCCCTCCCCCTTCCCCCCTCTCGCCGGCCCCGCCGAGGGACACCTGACCCGAGGCCGGGGATTGTTCCGGGTAATGGCCACCAGGGGCCACACACTCCGCCCCGCCCCACGCTCTCCGCGCGCAGGAGCGTAGGGGAGGAGCCGGATCCCGCGCGTAGCGCGTCATCCCGCAGCTTCCCGCCAATCCGAAGCCGCAAGGCCCGGGACCCTCCGCCCACCTGAGAGGGCGACTTCCGGGGCGCTCGGCTCCGTGGCTCTCGCCCACCCGTTCTGGCGTCTAAAGGGCGGGACCGGAGCAACTGGCGGCTGGTCTGTCCTTGGACAGGCCCCATGTTAGGTCGAATCTTAGGGAACCGGGGACTGAGGGGCGCAGTGAGAGGAAGGGGCGGGAAGGGTAAAAACTTCGTTATGGAAATTTTTGGCTGGGAGGGAGTTGTGAAAGAGACTCTCAAGGATTTCCTGTGACGAAACGATTCTTAATCCTGGTGGGAGATACCTAAGGAAAATGAACCTTGTGAAAAGTTTAGAATGTCTTCCTTTTCACGTTATCCCGTTTCCCCCCTGCACCCCAGTTGACTCTATATTTCCTTTCACGTCCGCAAGCCCACCTCCCGCTCTGAGCCTGCCTCTTGTATAGAATCTCTGGAAGCTACTGTGCAAAGGCTTAACTTGCTTCTCTCCAAGAATTGCCCCCCACCAGAGATGTGAGGCTTTCAAGATTGACAACGGAGGCCTTGCTTTCAAAAAAAATATTTTTTATTGTAAAATACTAACAGAATTTACCATTTTTATGTACCTCATGAGTGGAATCATATGGTATTTCTCCTTTCCTGTCTGGTTTATTTGACAGCATAATGTCCTCAAGGTTTGTCTCTTGTAGCATGTGTCAGAATTTCCCAGATTTGTTATATGACCCAGGACTCCACTTGTAAGTATATATCCAAAAGAATTGAATGCAGGGACACACACACATATCTATATTTATATACCCATATTTATGGAACATTATTCCCAATAGCCGAAATGCAGAAGTAACCCAAGTGTCCATCAATGGAGAGATGAATAGATGTGGTGTAATTAATGGTTGAACACAGATTTGAACTGCTGGGGGCGGGGGTCGTCTTGTATGTGAATTTTTTCCATAAATACAGTATAATACTGTAAATGTATTTTCCCTATGGTTTTCTTAACATTTTCTTTCCTCTAGCTTATTATAAGAATACAGCATATAAAACATATAGCATCCAATGTATGTGTTAACTGTTTACGTTATTGGCAAATCTCTGGTTAATCAACAGTAGTAAAGTTTTGGGGGAGTTATACAAGGATTTTTGCCTATACAGGAGGATTGGTGCCCCTGACCCTCTTGTTCAAAAGTCAACTCTGTGTGTGTGTGTGTGTGTGTGTGTGTTGTATATATACACAATGTATGTATTTTGCACATATATATATATACACACAATATACAGTTGTATTCTATATACAGTCATATATTCAATTCCTTGCTTTTTAAGTCTATTCAATTTGTTAGTCTTCACCCTCAAAGTCACAGTGTAAAGCTTTTGGATAAGGAAATAACTTTGAAAAATAACCATTTGTATTAGATTAGACAGGAGGTGCCAGTTAGGTAATTCAGAGCCAGCAAAAGGATTTTAGTTCCTAAAGCCAACAGATTATAATATGCCCTGCTAGAGAAAGAAGGCAATACTCCTGTTTCTCTACTCACCTTTCCTGGCAGACCAGATTAGCAGCGTGGCATTAGTCACTGTGCTGCCCTTTCCAGTTCACCGTGAGGCAGTTAATTTTAAGACCTCAGATTACTTGCATTACTAAAAGGCCATGAATAAGGGGGTTGGGAACACACTTCAAAGCCTTTAATTTCCAGATCATTAGTTTGGTATAGACAGAAGTCTCCAGACAAAACAACTCTGTCATCTTCAGCCTGCAGTTAGATAATTAATGGGAAGTGAATCTTAAGGGCTCAGCTGTAGGGGAAAAGACCCTCAAGAGGTCAACTGCAACATACCTGAGCATTATTACTGTCCCAGATAATCAATACCTAAAGGCAACCTTGATATACAAAAGACAGACCTGAGTGATAATATACCCATTTGATTTACAGTGGAGTTGGAAGCAAATTGTTTTAGCTCTTTGTACTACTTGCCCCACTTGAAAGGTGGGACTAGAGTTGAACTTAATCTATCACATGAAATAGTAAATTATTATGAAATACTGATGAAAGAATAGATTATAAACTTTATAATGAGAGAGCAGTACTAACATACAGGAACTTTTAAAATTTCCTCCTTGGTTTCAGGCCTGCATTCCCATAAGGCCATAAAAATTTTCATCCCATCACAGAGTTTACCATGGATTAAACACTTCTTGATGGGGCTCCTGGGTGGTTCAGTCATTAAGCATCTGCTTTCGGCTCAGGTCATGATCCCAGGGTCCTGGGATGGAGCCCCGCATCGGGCTCCCTGCTCCACTGGGAGCCTGCTTCTTCCTCTCCCACTCCCCCTGCTTGTGTTCCCTCTCTCACTGGCTCTCTCTCTCTCTCTGTCAAATAAATAAAATCTTTAAAAAAAATTTTTTTCTCAAAATTGTGACTTGAAATACCAAACTAAGAAATAGTATTTCTCCTTTGTCTGAATTAAATTAAGCATATTATTGAAGGCACTGAAGCAGATAGTTATGTCTGATGGGAATTCTAAATGTTAAACTGGGATTAAAACCTGCCTTTTGGTTTGTATTACACAGTATCAGGCAGTCAAATGTTAAACAACCTTCTATAATTTAAAATTGACACAGTACTTAAGTTTGGTGATGTAGAAAATCTGAAGTCTACTTGTCATGCTGAAAGGAATTCTATTAATCATTTAGTTTGTTCACTTTCATTATATTTCACTTAATCCAGTGAAGAGTCAGCCAGCCACCTGACTTTAAGCATTAGGTTGCACTTGGGGAACCATTGTTTTAACTATAATTACATGCCTGTGAAAGAGTTGTCCATATGAAGATTTAAAGCATGGGAGATTGGCATGTAATTTCTGCTTCCAGTTGAGCAATCTAAATGACAGTGTTATTCCGCTTGTACTCCCAGAGAAATAACATAGGAATAGGGCAGAGTCACTTCAGAACTTAACAAAGAGGCTTATGTCATAGGGAGGTCAATACAATAAAGAAGGTATGCAACAGCACCTAATTTATGTATAACTTGATTACCACAAAATGAGGCCCACAGTGTATGAAGCATGACTCTACAATAAGAGAATTGGGTGTTTTTCTGAATATTATGTACTTGTTTTGCCTTCTAATGACAAAATATGAGGATGTGGTCACTGTGTTATATTTTTAAAATATACGTATTTTAGAGTAAATGAAGATGAAACTTTAAACACTTTATTTTTAATGAAAATAATATATATTCTATGTAAAAATGTTTTTCCACCAGTAAAAAAAAGTGTATATAAAGTAAAAGTCACACAGTCTCATTCCATAGGGGTGTGTATCCTTTCAGTTTTCTTTAACTATACCCACTATACACCTTTTTCATAGTCTACATACTGATCTGCAATTTCTTTTTCACTCAATAGTATAGCTCAAACTGCTTTTCATGTCAGCTTATAGATCTACCTTATTCTTTTTAACATAATATGCCAATTTTGTGTACTTAATGTATAATCAATCACCTGTTGACGAACATTAGTTTCAAGGGTTTCAATATCACAAACATTGTTGCAATTAACATCCTAGTACATATATCCTCTTTACAAATGTGAGTATATCTGTAGACAGAATTTCCAGAAGTTGAATTGCAGAATCTAAGACTATGCGGCTTCTAAGTTTTAATAGTAGATGTTGCCAAATTGCTAGAAAGATTTGGATCGATTTACATTCTAATCAAGAGTACCTGAGAAAGCCAATTTCCTCTCACCTTGCTAACATTAATATCAATTTAAACTGATTCTTGTCATTACCCTTTACCTATCACAAATCCTAACAACACACAACTGAATCCCTGCTTTTCTAGACATGAAATTCATTTTAAACCTGGACAAAATATTTTAAGAATGACTGAAGAGATGTTATTCTCTCCTCTGCATTTAAAGGTGTTTCTCCTTTCTGTTTATCCTTCTTAAAAAGGTGCCTAAAATTAGCAAAATTTCAACACGGCCCATTCCCTAAGAGCTTCTGACTCACAATATACATAAGCTAAAACAAAGAATGGGAAAGAAGTAAAACATTCAAAGTGAGGGCCTTTAACTTAGACCTTCTTTAGAAGACGTCTTTTTCGGTCTTACCATAATCCATGCTTGGCAAACAATTTGCACTAGCCACTGAACCTATGAGCAAATGTTTACTCTTTTATAATACTCCAGATTGCCCTCCTCCACCCCAACTGCAATGAAGTGGTATTTATGTCTCTTTCAAATTAATAGTTTAAAAGGTTAGGGAATGGATATTATGGACAGTTTCACCAGTAGCTGTTGTTGTTGTTGTTGTTGACAGCTCCTGAAAAATCAAGCAGCTTCACTTTAGTCCTCATCTGATCTTATTCCTTCTAACGTGGCAACTGCATTTTACCCTTACGCCAGTCTTTTCCAGCAAAATAGAAACTACAAGTTTAAGAATAAGTACATTAATTGAATTCTAATCAGCGGTTAAAACATAGAATAATACAGAATCAGTTCTGAACAGATAAGATATGCCTTATTTCAGTTTCTAGATTCTAAATAGCTTTGTCAAGTCATCTGAAGTCCAGCTTATCATACTAATATGCTTTGATAGATATTTGAGAAATGCCAACTCTAGCTGTATACCTTAGACATTGATTTTTTTGTCTAGTAGATGAAGACTTTAAATTCAATCAGGCTTTATCCAGTTCTTAAATTCTATTATTTCATTATCTCTTGAAACGTACATTCTTTTGCCAGCTCAAATCTTTTTATTTTTAGGTCAGGCTGAGTTTTTTTCTCACTTGGCTATTTTTTTTTAAAGATTTTATTTATTTATTTGACAGAGATAGAGACAGCCAGTGAGAGAGGGAACACAAGCAGGGGGAGTGGGAGAGGAAGAAGCAGGCTCCTAGCAGAGGAGCCTGATGTGGGGCTAGATCCCATAACGCCAGGATCACGCCCTGAGCTGAAGGCAGACGCTCAACCGCTTTGCCACCCAGGCGCCCCCTACTCACTTGGCTATTAAATACAATGCTTCTATTCTGTTTTCCACCTTTTACTGAACTACCGATTTGCTATTTGTCTAATTGTCCTCCCTTTCTTCATTCCAGGCTTCCTTTCAATTGATAACTATTATTTTGATGGGAAAGGCTATGCATGCGTGGAGACAGGGATTATATGGGAAATCTCTGTACTTTCTGCTCAATTTTGCTGCGAACCTAAAACTGCTCTAAAAAATCAAGTGTGTTAATCAAAACTTCTGATACAGAGACATACCTGCCTGCACGTAGGTATTTAATAGCTAGTAATTGTGGTGTAATTCAAAAACTCTGACATTCACAGTGGGAGTGAGGATGGGGTAAATCATTAGTCTTCAAAAAAGTTAGTAGGTGAAGCTAGATATGCAGTATTTGAGTTGTGATCTAGATTTAGGTAAAACTTTTTGCTTGGTGGTCCTGATCCAACAAGTAAGATTTTTAAAAATCCCAATATTTTCTTCCAAAAGGATTTGAAAGCTATAAAATAGCATTTTGCCAAAAGTTTTTTGGCAATTATATTCATTTACTGGCATTCTGGGGGTGGGGGTGGAATCAAATCTGGGTTTATTTGAAAAAGGAAGGAAATTCATATAAAAACAGAGGAAGTTGAGCAGTTTCTCACTCATGTCTATCTAACATCTCACTGCCCCAACATTTGGTATGAATGTTGCAAATAGTTCATTTTTAAAATTTATTAAGCATTTTCTGTGTGCAAGGGACTGTGCTAAACCCTAGGGAATACAAAGATGAATTATTTTTAAAGGCTCTAGGAAATACTATGATCAAGACAAATATAGTATGTTATGGGAACTGAGAATAGGGAGAGTCCAAAATAAAGGAGTGGGGGAGGGAGGGAAGCCTTGGAGGATGGCAGTCTTGAAGGACCGAGTAAGAAATCTGCCATTCATTCACTCCTTCAACAAGTTCAAAGTGCCTGGTATGTAGCAGGCATCATCCTAGGTCCTGAAGATATGGAAGTGGAAAAAGAAAAATTCCTGGTCTTATGAAATTTATGTTTTAGTGGAAAAAGAAAGACAATGAAGTAAGTAAAATAATGGTAAGTCCATTGGTAACAACTTCTGTGGAGAAAAATTGCGGAGAAAGGAGACAGAAAGTGCTGAGATGAAGGTTGTCATTTAAAATAGAATAATCAGAGAGAAGCAAAAAGGTGATATTTAAGCCAAGATCTAAAGGAGATGATGGAGTAAATCTTGTGGATATCCTAGGCACCAAGGCAAGAGCCTCCTGGCCAGTATAGGATCAGCAAGGAGCAAGTATGACTGAACACTGAGGGAAGTGGTTGGAGGTTCATCCTCCCTGAAGACTTTGGCTGTTACTATTTAGAAAATTGCATGCCATCACAGGATTTTGCATAGAGACGAGATCTGTCATACACTTTAAATGGATCTCTTTGATGTGTTGAAAATGAACTGGAGTGAGAGAAGAAGAGATGAAAGGGTAAAGACAGAGGGGCACTTGGCTGGCTCAGCTGGGAGAGCATATGACTCTTATCTCCGGGTTGTGAATTTGAGCCCACATTGGGCATGGAGTTTACTTGAAAAAGAAAGAAAAAGGCAGAAAGGAAGGAAGCAAGAAAGAAAGGGTAAAGACAGGGAGACCAGTTGGAAGGCTCCGGCAGATATCCAGGCAGGGAAGGTTAAGGGGTGAGAGGCTGGGTCCAAGATAATATTTTAAAGGAAGAGCCGACAGGATTTATTGATAGACTGAATTGTGATGTGTCAGAGAAAAACCACTTCAGAGTTGGTGGCTGAAGGAATAAGTAGGCTAGAGTTAATATGCACTGAGATGTACAGTAGAAGACAATAGGAGGGACAGGTTTGAGGGACAAGTTCAGGAGCTCAGCTTTGAATCTGTTACTTTTGAAATGCCTATTAGACATCCAAGCAGAGATGTTGAATAGAGAGTTAAATATTTGTCTCTGAAGTGAGAAATGGTTCTGGCTGGAGGTATAAATTGAGGAGTCATTAGAGATTCATGATACTTAAAGTCATGAAACTGGATGAGATCTCCAAGGACATGATCCACTCCCAAGGTAACTGGGGCTTCCAACGTTAAAAGTTCAGAGATGGGGAACTAGCAAGAAGACTGAGAAAGGGAAGTCAGTGAGGTAGGAAAGCAAAGAAGGGGGGAAACAGAGGGGCATCTGGATGGCTGAGTCCATTGAGTGGCCAGCTCTTGATTTTGCCTGGGGTCATGATCTCAGGGTCCTGGGATCAAGCCCCAGTAGCCTCAGGGTCCTGGGGTGGGGCCTTGGCACTCAGCAGGGAGTCTGCTTGAGGATTCTTTCTCTCTCTACCCCCCCATGACCTCTCTTAATTAAATAAATAAATCTTAAAAAAGGAGTGGGGTGGGGGGGAGAGCATTCCAGGAAAAGGGGCAAATATGAATAAAGACACAAATGTATAAAGTAGAACTCAAAAGACAAGAAGCTCTGCCTCGTCAGAAATGCACTTTAAATGAACAAAAAATCTACCTACTAACACAACTGAAAAATCAGAATGCAATATTAACTAGCAACATAATAATTCTCACCTCTAACACTTGGTAAGAATTATAAGCATTTGAGGAATGCTTTCAGGTAGATTTTAAGAGCTTAGTTGCTTTTCATCAGATTTCTATTTTGCTGTGATCTCTATCAATGGACTTGTCTGAAGGTTCTGGGGACAATAGGCACCCTTAAAATTTGTTCTACAAGAATGAATTGGTCATAAGTATGATAATTAATGGTTGAAGACAGATTTCTACCTATGCATGAACTTCAGCCTGGATGTCACTCAAGAGAGATTGTTTAGGCCCACATATTTTTGTGTACATTAGTAAATAATACTGACATCCTAATTAACTCATGCCAAAGTCTGAGGGAGTAACTGATAGATACTAAGATTGTCCCCAGAAATTCCGTAGGGAAAGGGTTCAATTTCCCCCACTCAGAAAAACTCTCTTCATTAGTAGCTCAGACCATGTACTAGACTCATGGGCAACCTTACACAAAAACAGTGCTAAATTAACCCAAATCTTCCAGTTTCTATGGATATGCAACAAAAACAAAGGTAGGCAGACTTAAATTCTAGTTATAGGTCACTGTGTGCATTTATTAACTACACCCAATCTGGCATTATGCAAACATTAATATGAGGATTTTCTCCATCCTCAATACTCCATCCCTCATTGATCTCAAACTTTTTCATTCTTCTGAAGTACTAGAGCACGAAGTGGAATTACATGCCAGTACATATATATTCGTTTCTACATGTGAGCGTGCCCGTGCCATTGTATGGGATTATGATTCTATCATTGCTGCAGAAAAAATTACCCCCAAAACTTAGTGGCGTAAAACAATGACAATATTTATTTTGTTTATGAATCTGTGATTTGGGCAAGGTTCAGCAGAGATAGCTAACCTCTGCTCCATTTGGTCAGTGGCAACAGCTTGAAAGCTAGGGAGTGGAATCCTCTGAAGGCTCACTCACTCACATGCCTGACAGTTGGTGCCTGTTGTTGGCTGAGACCTTAGTTGGAACTGTGGGCTGAAACAACGTGCTTCCTCTTCCCTCACAACGCTTCAGCTAGTTTCCAAAGGTGAGCGGCGTGTAGGTATGCGTGTGGAGTGGAGGGAGGAATCCGCTTAAGGTGTATCACCTTTTATGACCTAGCCTTAGATGTAACACAATGTCACTTCTGCTGCATTCTAGTCATTGAAGGAGTCACAAAGTTCTGCCTGGGCTCAAGGGGAGGGGAAATAGGCTCCAGCAATATTTGCTGTGCCACAGCCTGCCTTCTGGTCACAACAATTACATTTCTCCTGTGTGCAATACATGTCCACCCCTTTCTCCAAAATGCACATTACGATATCAGGTTCAAGCCTGGACTGTCGGATCTCATCATTGAGATCAGGTCCAGGTGTGAATGAGGCTCCTTGGGTGTGTTTCCTCAAATATAGTCTCTCTCACCTCTTTTTTTTTTTAAGATTTTATTTTTAAATAATCTCTGCACCCAATGATGTAGGGCTCAAACTCACAACCCTGAGATCAAGAGTTGCACATTCCACCAGCTGAGTCAGCCAGGACGCTCAAATAGAATATCTCTTGACTTGAATTTCTATTCTTAGTAAATATACACTGGGGCTATTTAGGGGAAATGGACCATGATGTATGAAACTTACTTTTAAATGGTTCAGGAAAAAAGTTTTTATGCACACAAAACACACTTTTCTGGAATACATAAATTATATGTATGTGTGTGTGTGTGTGTACACGTGTGAAGAGACAGAGAATGGGAAAGAGGGAGAATGCTATAATAAAGCAAATTGATTAAAATGTTAACTAATGAATCTGGGTAAAGGGTATACAAGTATTCTGGGTTTTTGTTTTTTTTTACAACTTTTCTGTAAGCTTGAAACTATTTCCAAGTAAAAAGTTTTTTTTTAATGTGATGCACACGGCATAGGTCCTGAGCATTAATCTTTTAATATTTTTAATTCCAGGGAAAGGTCCTAACTTGATGTTTGTATTAACTTTTGGGGGTTGAGAGAAGACCCTTTAGACCCTTTAGTTCTCCCTTTGCCCAGATTTCTATGAGAAGGCACCACCACTTCCCATTTTACCCTATATTCCTCCACGTCTCATTTCCTTAAAGAGCTAGTCTGAGAAAGATCCTTTTTTTAGAGGGGGTTTTGGCTGTGCTGAAACACGGCTTTTCAATGGTCTTTGTGCTATGTATGTACCACACCAAAGGCATCTGTAAGTGTGGCTCGGCTTATTTAGAGAAATTGTAGAAGGATGCACGGCAGTTTCCCTGTAACAAAAGAGACTGGGATTAGCTCCCTTGAAGCACCATCATTGTGCTCCCAGAGCGCATACTCTAAAAATAGTGGCTGCCGAGAAACAATCTTCTCATGTTTCCAGTTTGAAAAGGACACTTAAATAGAAAGCTGGTCTTTTTAGCCACTGTCACAATCCCCAAACAGAGAATAATCACTAGTAGGAGTCCCAGGTTAGAATGCACAAGCCGGTCATTTAACAAATTTATTCATGGCCGTCATAGGCTTGTTGGCTGCCCAGGAGAAGTTCCCAGGTTGGCCATAATCTTAGTGCAGTCACCTCAGTTGTATCAATTTGCCTTTCTTATGCAAGTACTCAGGACAGAGTTCTGCACAGAGGTGCACTGAATCTCAATATATTACTGTTGCACAAATAAAGCATCCGTGGGTAATTATCCCAGAGTGCAGGCCTGGAAAGAGGTCAGGTTTGATCCTACTGAAACAACTTAACGGAGAATGCCTTTCCTGGACCAGGTTCCTAGACTGTGAAGGTATTTCTTTTTTGTAGGCTAGTAGATCTAGAAAAAAAAGGTGTTATTGTGTCTTTGCCGATGGGAATAAATGAAGATTCCTTGAAATGTACTCCGTAAGCTGACACAAATAAACCATATAATTATATTCTCTGAAACAGAAAAGCTCAAAACATAAGATATGTGGGTTTCCTGGGCCAGACGAAAAGCCATGTAATTCCGTGTTTTTTTTTTTAAATAAACTTTTTATTTGGAAATACTTTCAGAATTACAGAAAAGACTATATAGAAAGTTCCTTTGAACCAGGGATGCACTCTATGGTGACTAACATAATAAAAAATCATGAAAAAAAAAAAAAAGAAAGTTCCTTTGTACTCCTTACCCAATTTCCACCATTGTTAACATATTACCATGCTACTCTTGTCAAAGCTAAGAAGTTGACATTGGTATGTTAGTATCTAAATTCTAGGCTTGCTTTGGACATTACCAGTTTTTCCATTAAAGTACTTTTTTTAAAAAAAGATTTTATTTATTTATTTGACAGAGAGAGAGAGGAAACACAAGCAGGGGGAGTGGGAGAGGAAGAAGTAGGCTCCCAGCAGGGAGCCTGATGTGGGGCTCGATCCCAGGACTCTGGGATCATGCCCTGAGCCAAAGGCAGACACTTAACGACTGAGCCACCCAGGCACCCCTTAAAATAAAAATCTTAAAAAAAAAAATACCGCAGAGATGAAGTCCTCTTCTCATTAATGCATCATATCTGGGAGTATATGTTACCCACATGACATCACTGGTAACGTTAACTGTCATCAGTAGGTTAATGCAGTGTCTAGCAGGCTTCTCCACTGTAAAGCCACTACCATTCTGTTTTCCTACTCTGTTCTTTAGATATCTTAGATTTTGTTGGACATCAAAAAACATTTTGTAAGAGAGTAGGTAGGGTAACTTGACATTATAATGGCCTTAGGTTTTATGGATTTACCCAGAACATTCCTAATGCTAGCAGGAGTCCAAAAAAAAGGCAAAGAATATAGTCTTTGAGCTATAGGAATAAGCCAGTGTATTTTATTACTGTTCACTGATTGAGCAATGGAACATTACATAGCTATACAAATTCCAACATAAGTGAATGCAATCCATTGGCAGCTAAGATCTACCAGCTCTTTAAAATCTAGAGAAAATTGATTCAGCTCTGCAACCTATAAACCATGGAAGTCTAAAGTGCTTCTCCAGGTTTCTCCACAAACTCCCAGGAATTTATGTCATCATGGTGGTCCCTTCTGATCGCCCTTCTTGCCTCTGGCACATTTTTTTTGCTCTGTACCATAGCTTGTTGCTGCTTCTTATCTCTTGCTGGCAGCCTGGGCCCAAAATAGGATAATAGCCGAGCTTTTTTTTCTTCATCTCATTCTAAAACAGACACAAATCCAAAGCTGTCGAGTAGGGTAGACACAGAGGGTTTTGTTTTATTTTTAAGACTTTATTTATTTGTCAGAGAAAGAGAGAGAGAGAGCACAAGCAAGGGGAGTAGCAGGCAGAGGGAGAAGCAGGCTCCCCGCTGAGCAAGGAACCCAATGTGGGGCTTGATCCCAGGACCCTGGGATCATGACCTGAGCCAAAGGCAGATGCTTAACCAACTGAGCCACCCAGGCTTCCTGATGTGGAGGGTTCTAATGAAATGTTTCATCTCATACCTTACAGCAAATGAATACAACCCATATTCATCCATGGGTCACCCTTCCCCAGGCATGCCTTACTGGAAGTGTCGCACTCAGCCTACCCAGCCTCCACCTCATCCCACGGTGACCCAGCCTCACGTCATCTGCTTTGAGGGCTTCTATCTCTGTAATTCCCCTCTCTCTTCCTCTCCCTTCTGCCATCCTTTTCTAGATTTAAAAAAAAACAAAAAAACAAAAAAACAAAGGCCAAATTCTCATTTTCTCTCTTTTTTAAAAAAGATTTTATTTATTTATTTGACAGAGAGATAGACAGCCAGTGAGAGCGGGAACACAAGCAGGGGGAGTGGGAGAGGAAGAAGCAGGCTCCCAGCAGAGCGGGGAACCCGATATGGGGCTCAATCCCAGGACCCTGTGATCAGGCCCTGAGCTGAAGGCAGATGCTTAAGGACTGAGCCACCCAGGTGCCCCTCTCATTTTCTCTTTTAAAGCAGCTTAACTCTCTCTTTTTCGTGATAGGACTCCTGCCTTGACCTCAGATCTCACCTTGTGCCCCCAGCTAGTGAAGTTGTTTCCTTTCCTAAAAGTAATTCTGGTGTTCTCTGTTGAGATAATATGTTAAGATAATAAAATATTAAGATAAGAACATTTGTCTCGGGAACAGCCATCCATTCGTTCATATAGTCAATTCAACAAACATTTCTTGAGCCCCTACAGTAGAGATTTGGAGGATAGAAAGCTAATTTGAGCGGGATTCTGCCCTCGAGGAGTGCATGGTCTCCAGTGAGAGGCGAGAGCTAACCAACCCCGTCCTATGTGGCAGGCACACCGATGGGCCCTTTCACCTGAAAAATCTTTTTAAAAATTTTTAATGCTTAATTGACTTATAACATTGTATTAATTTAAGGTGTACAGCATAATGATTTGACACACATGTATATATATTGAAATGATCACCACAGTCAGTTTAGTCAACCTCTATCGACTCACACAACGAACTATCTTCAATCCTCAGAGAAACTCTGTGTGATAAGCTTTGTTATTTCCTTTTTGCCGTTGAGGAAATTATGGTTTGGGAAGAGTGGTGTGCTGGCAAATGCTTCACGAACAGTTTGGTGGGGAGACGAGGACCCTGATTTGTAGTGGTTTTTATTTCTGTCGTGTAAATACTCCCTCTATGGCCAACATCCAGGGACCGAGGTAGCATCACTGCACGTGCAGTTGGCAAGAAACGCTCGGCAGCGTTTCTCTAACACGTAGATAGCGTGTTTCTACGTCACCAACACAACAGACATAAATAACCGCGAGGGCAAAGGTACCTGTTAAGTGTAGAAAAATAACCAGGGAGGGCTGACCGTGGACTCTTACTTTGTCTTCAATATAATTTCTTTAATTGTAAGTTGATATTTAATTTTTACAGAATTACTTTCTTATTGTGGCGAGATAGACGTAACAGTAAATTTACCATTTTAACATTTTTAAGTGTACAAATGAGTGGCATTACGTATACTCACAATATTGTACCGCCATCACCGCTATTTCCAGAACTTTTGCATCATCCCAAACAGAAACTCTGTAATTATCCTTCCTTCCTCCCAGATGCTGGTAACTTCTACTTCTATCTCTATGAATTTTCCTGTTCCAGATATTTACTAGAAGTGGAGTCATATAATATTTGTTCTTTGCTATCTGGCTGATTTCATTCAGCGTAATGTTTGCAAGGATCATCCCCATATTGCAGCATGTATAAAAATTTCATTCCTTTCTATGGTTGAATAAAATTCTATTGTATGGATAGACCACATTTTGTTTATCCACTCGTCTGTTGATGGACATTTGCGTTGTTTCCACCTTTTGGCTGTTATGAATAAAGCTGCTGTGAATACTAGTGTACAAGTATGTATTTGAGTCCCTGCCTTTAATATCATTTAGTAATGTCTGTGTTTAACAAACAGCTGGCAAAATTCCTAAAAATTTAATAATCTGCTCTCATGAGCCTGTTAGAGCCAGCTCTGGCACAACACTGGAGAGTCCAAAATTTACCCAGTTCGATCTAAACAAGGGCCAATTTGGGATTCACCTTGCCACACAGCATCTTCCAAATGTGCCTGATGATAAGTGCCTGAGATCTATCAAACTACTGATTCCCAGGCCCTCCTGGGAAATTCTGGTTCTGAAAGTCTGAGGTGAGGTGATTTTTCTCATTGGAATTTTTCTCCGTCTGGAAAACCTGATTTTAGCCCTCCAGTACCACCCAATCTCGGCCAAAGGCAGGGGGTGCCCTGAAGGAGAGACGGTGAGAGGTCAACTTGCAGGACTTGTAGCAAATGTAGGGGTGGCATTTTTTTCTCTCCAAAATCCTTCGCAGCTCCAATATTTGTTGACCATACAATTTCCTCCTGCACATCTCCCTGCCTCCCATCTTAGGAAAGAACACTTTCCAGAGAGAGGCAAGTGGAAATCATTAGGCCCAGAAATTTAACACCATCTCAGAAGCTTGCATATCATTAAATTGTTTAGAAGCATGCTCTGAAGTTATAAGTTTGCCATTCTGTGGTGCTATTTTGATATCCTGACAAGATATTTTTAGAGCACATAAAGCCCAAATTAAAACATTGCTACAAAAAAAAAACAAACCCAAAGTGAAATTAAACCAGGGCTCCAGAAATGGAAAACTACAGTAAATAGCAGATAGGAGTGAAGAAAAAAGTACCAAATATTTTTGAGAGGAGAGGAGATGAACAGACGCTCGTGATCAGCGTGCAGACACGTGCCTGTGTCCTGCCAGGGTGAGAGGGAAAGGTGTCATGCCCGTAGGCTCCATCCGGACAGGCTCTCACCCTCGATTCGTGCAGGGGGAGCTGCCTTCCTGCTGGCGAGGGATGGGCGCAGGCGGCTGGCAGGGGGTGTGGTACGTCAGCCTTACTGGACATGGTCAAGGATCTCACTGGCCTTCTCCTTAGTCACTGGTTTCTTGGGTCAGGTCTGGAATACGGTTAGTTAGACTGGAAACCCCCTTGCCTCCTTCCTTTATCATGTTTCTCTCCAGGTTAACTATGTTTTTGGCATTTCTCACGTGACCTCCATTTGCAGGCTTCCATGAGCTCAGATTTAAAGATCCATCTGAAAAACCACTGCTGAGAAGAAGGTCTACACCCTTAGGTTAGACCTTTTAGATCATTGGTTCTTAACTTCTTTAGGGCTACAGACCTGGCTACCTGATGAAGGCAATGAGCCCTTAACTTGCTAGTTAAGAATTTCAAAGGGTTTGTTGACTCCCTCAGGCCTATCAGAGGACCCCATGTCAAGAGACTCTGCCTTAGGTAGTGATAGAGTCCCTCATGGCCTTGGATTAGGGATGCCTCGGCCCTCAACTGGAAACTGTCACATTTCCTCTAGACCCAGCACTCCAGCTATGGTGGGAATTTTAATGGCCCTCCTTTTCTTGAAGACTTGATACAATTCTAATTGGATAATTGGATAATTCAGAACAAGATCAGGAGGTTTCTTTTGGGAATGCTAAGATACCCTTGGGTTTCTTATTTAAAAAAAGGATAGAGAGAGAATTCTTTAGGGGAATAAGAAGTCTCTGAGTCACTGTTTCACCCAGAGAGAGAGATGGAAAGATCTTCAAGTCTATGAGAGGAAGTGTAGACAGTAGATGCCAAGAGTCATTTTCCCTGTCCCCTGAATTTAGGGCATACAACAAGATTTTTGTCACGAGAGGGTAGGGGTGAGACATGATGATTATGAAACCAGCCCATACCGTCAAGGCTATTCCAACCTGCAGAGAGTGGAGGGTGAACAAAGTAACACCCTCACCTTCACCTTCCCCACCCCACCTGCCTGAAGTATGTGGCACATGGAGATTTTAAAATTAAATATTAGAGGAATGACTCAGTTCAATGAGCTGACTTGCCCTATAGTGTCATTTTGTGCTAACCAATTGGATTTTGAAGAATGTCTCCCAAAGGCAATGGATTTTTGTTTTAACGTTGAGTGTTGAGTCATATTCCTAGCTGCCGGTAGGCTCGATTGTCTCTTCAGGCTACTCCCTATGGTTGATAATAAAAACCATTATGGGAACAGGGCAGGTATCCAGAGTCTAGGACTTGTTGGGAGGCTCTGAGAGGGAAAAAGAGAAGTGGAGTGGGATGAAGGAGCAGGCAGGGAAAGATAAACTTTAAGGTTCTGACTTCCTTCCCCCTTCTGAATTGTAAATATTTGGGGCAGAGGGAGGAATAGATATTATATCTATATCTATATTCAATCCCTTGTTTCTTTTTCCTGCTGTTTTCTTCCAGTCTTGGTCCATATTCATGTCAACTTATCTGAGTTATAATGTAATACTCTTTTGTGCTGTGTTTTTAGACTTAGCATTATATAACATTTTTAAATTTATTTTTATTTTTTTAAAAGATTTTATTTATTTATTTGACAGAGATAGAGACAGCCAGTGAGAGAAGGAACACAAGCAGGGGGAATGGGAGAGGAAGAAGCAGGCTCCCAGTGGAGAAGCCTGATGTGGGGCTAGATCCCAGAACGCCGGGACCCCGCCCTGAGCTGAAGGCAGACGCTTAAGGACTGAGCCACCCAGGCGCCCCAGCATTATATAATATTTTTAATGATGCTATTTATTCCTTATCAGTAACTTTTAAAAAAGAGACTCAGCTCTCCTTTTTTTCTAACTGTAAATGTAAAGCATATTATTTTTAGAAATGCAGACAATATGCTAAAAAAAGTGAAAAATCACCCTTTATATTTTGAAGTGTATCCTTCAAGACTTAAATACATACTTTCAAAAATGGAATCATACCAGATATGCTGTTTTAGTTCTTGTTTTCCATGTTATTAAATATAAAGTAATAATTTTTAAAATTTTTAATTGACATTATGTAGGTGTAATGTTTTAATAATTAGTATTTCAGTGAAGTATTTTTAAAATTAATTTTATTTACTATTTAATAGAGTAATATTTTAAAGTATTGGAGTTCCACAGTTTATTTACCCTTTCCTACTGATGACACTTCAATTGTTTCCAAATTGTCACTACTGTAACAGTCCTTATGCACCATCACCTTTCCTTAGGACCAGCTCCTAGAAGTAGAATTTGTGGGCCAAAGGGAATGTACATTTAGCATTCTGCATTGTTCCCAGAAGTGTATAAGAGAGCCGCTTTTCCCTTATTCTTGCCAATACAATTTCCTTCTTAATAGTCGCAAAATAGTCCTGGATTAATGCTCAGACACAACAGGCTTTCCAGTTTGGAGAAGAGCCACGTTCCCCTAGACACGTCCCGAGCCACAGGGTCCCTGTCATGTGCAGGTACCGCCGCCAGATGGCGAGAGGGAAGCCTGGGAGGACTTCACGGGGCGTGGTGGGGATCCCAGCCCGACTCCTGGCCACTGCGGTCGGGGGGACCTGGTGCTGGCGAAGGCAGGGGGAGGAAGTGGGAAGTACGGACTGGGGGGTTGGGGGGGCCGGGACTCCGGGCCTAGAGGACACGAGGGCAAGGGCCAGGACGTGGAGCCCAGCGTCCCCGGGAAGAAGATACGGGGTGTGTAAGCGGAGGCCGCAACGGTCCCATCAGCGCCGAACCCCGCCGCGCGCGGATGGAGGTGGCCAGCGCGCGCTGGGGCCGCGTTGCGGCGAGGCCGCGGCTGGAACTCCGCGCCTCCGAGAGCCTCCGGGCTGAACGGGCCAGGGAGACGCCGGGACTCCCGCGGCAGCAATGCCTCTCGCGGCCTCGGATCCCCGGAGGGCGGCGTCTGTGACCGAGAGCCCCGCGCCCCCTGGTGGCCGCGGACCTAAGGCAAGTCACCGGACCTCTAGGCCTCTCGGCTCCTCTTCTGTGAAATGGGGTCACTGCGGGTACCCGCCTCGGAGGACTCTTGCGAGGCTCAGTTGAGATACTACATGGTAGCTTGTATTTTTTGCACCCTCCCTGGAAACACTACCACCACTCAACCAACGCCCCACCAACGCCCAACCAACGCAGTTAGCTTACTAACTTCCGGGAGGCTACAGAGGAATAAAGATCCGTCTCAGTAGAGGCTTACTGTATTCCATTCCCTCCGGCACCCTCTAGACCTTTGTCCCCAAACCAGAAAGAAACGTTATAAACCATGGCCCTCATCTCGGGGAGCCCACCGTGTAACGGAGGAGTCATCAATGATACACACGCAGGAAAATCACTTCATAGGCCTTACCAGGGGTCACAATCACCGGCATCTGACCATTCTCCTGGGAGAAGGGGTGCCAGTCCCCCTGGCCAGTGCGGAGCTCTGACAAAGCCCTGGGTCTACCTGACACATCTTGCTCGCTTCCGGAGTGCGGTTCCCAGTTGAAGGAGGGGGCTGGTGGCCACCCCCAAGAACAAGCGCATGGGAGGGGGAGGGGAGCTAGGCTCTGTGTTGGCGGTTGCCTTGGTTTTGCTCCGAGTTCTGGAGCCAACCTGCGCACTCCCCGAGACACTCAGGTCACAGAAGCAGTAGGTCATAGCAGAGGGGACACAAGGAGGGCCACTCTGGAGGCCGCCAGTGCACCTGTTGAGATGGAGGCCTCAGATGGGCAAGGGGCTGAAGGGGACAAGCTACTAAAGAAGGTGAAATGGGGCTAGGGAGGTGAGGGAGGGAAGAAGGGGGGTCCTTGAGGGGCTAAGCAGAGAACATGAAATTCAGGGAAGAGAAGAGGAAGGAATAATGGTGACGTATATGAGCTGGCAGGAGACCAAAAGAACAAGAGAAGGTGAATTCATTCAAACAGATGGATAAGGACATATATTCCTGGCAAGATGATTGTTGGTTATGGAGACACAAGTGCCCGTGTGTGTGTGTGTGTGTGTGTGTGCACTTGCGTTATGGTCTGCGTGCTTCCTTGTGTGGTGTGAGTGGTGTGTTCGTGGAGTCGATCCGCCGAAGTCCCCTTGCTCCTGGGCCTGGAGGGGCCTAAGTTCCATGCTGTCTCCGTTTACCTTCCTCCCTTTCCCTGGTCTCCGCCTTCGGAGTGGTCTGGGCCTGGAGCTTGCTCCTTCCCCTTGAACCTGGTCTCCGCCTTCGGAGTGGTCTGGGCCTGGAGCTTGCTCCTTCCCCTTGAACACAGGCAGGGTTAATGCTCACTTGCATTGAGGCTTTTGCAAAGTCAGGTGCAAGTTCCACCGTGTCACAAGTTCCACCGTGTCACAAGTTCCACCGTGTCACAAGTTCCACCGTGTCACTCTGATGCTGTGCTCTGACTTCAAGTATTCTTTCACAGTCACTTTGTCATCATTAATTTTCAGCTTTTTTGGCCCCGTGTTTGCTGTCAGAAAGCTGCTGCTCATTACCATCACTGTCACACGCTTTTCTAAGTGCCCACTCTCGTGGCTTGATGCTGCCGGTGAGCGGCGGGCCTGGGACTTAGGCGCTCAATACACGTTTGCCAAATGAATGAGTAAATGACTCCCTGCTCGTTCCAGGAGCAGGAGTTCCTTAAATCTCTTGGTGCCTCCAAGCGTTCTCGTCTGTAACCAGGGATAATGATATCTCACCTCACAGAATTTGTAGGAGAATAAAATGAGTTCATGTTTATCAAGTGCTTTGCAAAATTAGCCACAATACTGTGCTATAATAATTATAACAGAAATGGGTAGGGCATTCTAGGCTTTCTAAGCAGCGATCTTCGGGGATGGGTTTCTTTGCTAAGAGCTTACTTGCCTCAGGGCTGGGCCAAGGGAGAGGTCCCCGGGAAAATGGAGAAGGGCTTTGGCTGGAATTTGGAACTGGTTGCCTCGCACTGCCCCCCTCAGGAGCACTCGCCTAAGCCCCCCAGCTGACTGCTGCCCTCTGACTCCTCCCAGGTGACAGATGTACCCTGCTTAGAGAAGAGCTCTGGCACCACCCCCCCTGCAGATTCTCTCATACGCCACGCCAAGGGCCTGGGCCAGGACACCTTCAAAATTGTGAGTAAGGGACCCTGTCCCTCCTACAGGCCAGGAGACCTGGGTCAGAAATTGGCAGGCCTCAGACCCAGAGCTTACTGTCCCACTTGTCATGCTCTTGGGAAGGAAGTGGGGTAAGACCTTGATGAGAACCTCCTTAACGCTCCTTAACGCCCACTTAATGCTTCCTGGGGCTGCTGGTTACTTGGGGCTACCCATTTCTACCTCTTCTTTTCTCCTCTGACCCCTCACTTCACCTGTTGCCTCCTCAGTGTAAAGAATATCTAAGGCCACTGAAGAAGTTCCTGCGAAGATTGCACCTGCCCAGGGACCTTCCCCAGAAGAAGCAGCTCAAGTACATGAAGCAGAGCCTGGTGGTCCTAGGGGACCACATCAACTCCTTTCTGCGGCTCTACTGCCAAACCTGGGAAGTCAAGCACTGGAAGAAGTAGGGCAGCCTCCTTGCCCTTCCCACTATACCCACTCCTGGGCCCCCCTCATTCAAGGACACACCTCAGTCAGGATCCCTGAGTCCTTCATCTTTATGTGAAAGAGTGAGGCTCCTGGAGGGAGCATGGTGAAGAAGGGGTGGAGAGAACAGGGTCCTCTAGGTATTCAGGGCAGCACTGGTTCAGGGCAGCTTGCACACAGGGGACAAAGGACTCTCCCAAGTCTGTGGAGAACGACCTCTGATTGAACAACTGCTGTGTGGTGTGGGTGTCCATCACCGGGAGGGGTGTGTGTGCAAGGTTTAGCAGATCTCCACCTCTCCACATCCCCGCCCAGACCAAGGAGGCCGCATGTGGCCCATTTCGCCCTGGGTAGGTGCTGGACACACGACAGATGCCGAAGGGAGAGGGGCTGCGCTTGGCCTCCCTCAGCCTTGCTCTCTCCCCCACAGGATGCTCTGGCGGTTCGTTTCTCTCTTCTCAGAGCTGGAGGCCAGACAGCTCCGCCGGCTCTACAAGGACACCAAGAGCCACCAGGCGGCCACATTCCTGGTGAGGCGCTTGGGAAGGCTCCTCCCGGGCCCAGCTGAGGGTTGGCTGCTGTGTTCTTGGATTGTGGGGGGTGGCCTGGGGCTGAGGGGCCCTCTGATACCGCCAGCATCCCTCGACTTTTTTGCACACTCACTGCCTCAGGAAGGCCCCGCTACCCCCTCCCTTTATCCCGACCAGGGGCGAAGTGGGCTGAAGAGGGCAGAGGCTCGGCTTCAAGTGCTCGGTACTTCCTCACACTCCACACCCATACCCCGGTGTTGACAGTGCAGGGACATTCCTGGGAAGCTGTGGGTGGGGGTGTGGAGGCCGGGCAGAGAGGCACAGGCAGCCTGGGGAGGGCCCCAAGGGCTGTCCACAGAGCCTGGCCTGGCTGTGTTCAAAAACAGTGACTCTCCGACCTTGTGGACTCAAGTCATGCTCCCCCTCTTAAAAAGCTATGGAGAAGCCCCCAGAGCATTCGTTTATGTAGGTCATGGCTATTGAGATTTGCCCTATTAGAAATTAAAACTACAGAAACAATTCAAAATATGTACTCACTATTCCATTTAAAAATAAAAACAAGGAGCCTGTTACATTTTAACATAAACAATTTTTACAAGAAAAATCTATATTTTCCAAAAAAAAAAAAAAAAGTTGGTGAGAAGAGTAGCATTGTTTGACATTTTCGCAAATCTCTGTAGTGTCTGGCTTTAATAGAAAACAGCTGCTTCTGCAGCCCCTTCTGCTATGTGATTTGGTTGAAGTACACGAAGAAAACCCAGCCCGGGTGCCTCAGTCGGGTAGGCGCCTACCTTGGGCTCAAGTCACGATGCCACAGTCCTGGGATCAAGTCCTGCATCAGGCTCCTTGCTCAGCAGGAAGCCTGCTTCTCCCTCTGCTTGTGCTCTCTCTCTTTCTGACAAATAAATAAAATCTTTAAAGAAAAGAAAAAGAAAACCTAGCCTGTGCAGATTATGGTTAGAGAAAAAAGGAGTATTTTACTAGCATTTTCAGATAGTCGTGGATATTCTTCTTGGATACCGCACCGAAGTCCTGCAAGTGGCAGCTGGTTAGTAACGATGTGCAATCTGAAACCATATCAATGAATGTTTTAAAATATAGATATATTCTTAGTTTTCGGTTCACAGAAAATTTGGGTAGAAAGCACAGAGATTTCCCATATACTGACCCCTCCTGTTTCCCTTGTTATTAGCATCTTGCATTAGAGAGGCACATTTATTACCATCAGTGAGCCAGGACTGACACATTGTTTATGACACATTATTAACTAAATAATGTCCATATTTTACATCAGGGCCCACTCTGTGTTGTACGTTCTATAGGTTTTTTTTTTTTTTTTTAAGATTTATTTGAGAGAGAGAGAGAGACAGTGAGAGAGAGCATGAGTGGGGAGGAGAGGGAGAAGCTCTCCACCAAGCAGGGAGCCCTACGTGAAGCTCGATCCCAAGACCCTGGGTTCATGACCTGAGCAGACCGACTGAGCCGCCCAGGCACCCCCTTTAGGTTTTGACAAATGCATACTGACATGTATCGACCGTTACGGTATCCTATTCCTACAGAATAGTTTCGCTGCCATAAAACCCCTGTGCCCCACGAATTCATCCCTCTATCCTTTCTCTCCAAACTCCTGGGAACCACTGATGTTTTTACTGTCTCAATGGTTTTGCCTTTTCCAGAATGTCATACGGCTAGAATCATACAGTATGTAGCTTTCTAAGATTTGCATCAATGACCTTTTCACGCTGGGTTACATTACAATCCGTTGTTCCTCGTGCACTTTGAGTAGACCCCACTTTTCAGGGGGTCAGCAAGGTCAAAATATTTCGGGGGACCCCTGGGGTTCACAGAGCACACTTTGAGAATCACTAGTTGAAAACAAGAATCATAGGTAACAGTTTCTTTGTGCCAGGCCCTTTACGTTCCCTCCTATAATCTTCAAAAGTAACCCTTCATGGTAATTACAATTAGTGTCCACAGTGTGTAAATGATGCCAAACGCAGAGAGGTGAAGAGGTGAAGCAACGTGGCCAGAGCACATAGCAAGTGGGGGGAGGAGCCGGGTTCCAGCGTAATCTGGCTCAGAGGAAAGCCCTGCTCTAACTACGGCACCCCACTCTATGCAGCTTTAACCAAAGCACTTCCCCCTTGGGGTCTCTGTTTCTTCCTCGGAACATGAATGGGTGGATCGTTTCAGTGAATCCTCCTCTTGTCATTTTAGTGATTCCTGGATTTCACAGGCCAGGAAAATTTCAAAAGATATTTTTAGGCTCTCAATTTTAATTTTGCCAAGGACCTAAAAACAAATACCATTGTTTTATTACAAACAAATGCATAAGACACTATAACTCTAGGCCAACAGACACACGAAAAGATGCTCAACATCTCCCATCATCAGGGAAATACGAATCAAAACCGCAATGAGATCCCACCTCACACCTGTCAGAATGGCTAAAACTAACACAAGTGTTGGCGAGGATGTGGAGAAAAGGGAACCGTCATGTACAGTTGGTGGGAATGCAAACTGGTGCAGCCACTGCGGAAACCAGTATGGAGGTTCCTCAAAAAGTTAAACACAGAACTACCTTATGACCCAGCAATTGCATGACTAGGTATTTACCCAAAGGAAACAAAAACACTGATTTGGGGGCGCCTGGGTGGCACAGCGGGTTAAGCGTCTGCCTTCGGCTCAGGGCGTGATCCCGGCGTTATGGGATCGAGCCCCACATCAGGCTCCTCAGCTATGAGCCTGCTTCTTCCTCTCCCACTCCCCCTGCTTGTGTTCCCTCTCTCGCTGGCTGTCTCTATCTCTGTCTAATAAATTAAAAAAAAAAAAATCTTTAAAAAAAAAAAAAAACACTGATTTGAAGGGGCATGCGCACCCGGATGTTTATAGCAGCAGCATCAACAACAGCCAAATTATGGAAAGACCCCAAATGTCCATTGACTGATGAAAGGATAAAGATGATGTGAGATATTTATCAGCCATCAAAAAGAATGAAATCTTGCCATTTTCAATGACGTGGATGGAGCTAGAGTGTATTATGCTAAATGAAAAGAGCAACCAAATACCATATGATTTCACTCGTGTGGAATTTAAGAAACAAAACAGATGAACCTAGGGGAAAGGGGAAAAAAAGAGAGGGAAGCAAACCTAAGAGACTCTTAACTATGGAGAACTCTTTTTTTTTTTTTAACTTTTTTTTTTTAAAGATTTNTATTCAACAGAGATAGAGACAGCCAGCGAGAGAGGGAACACAAGCAGGGGGAGTGGGAGAGGAAGAAGCAGGCTCATAGCAGAGGAGCCTGATGTGGGGCTCGATCATAACGCCAGGATCACGCCCTGAGCCGAAGGCAGACGCTTAACCGCTGTGCCACCCAGGCGCCCCTAACTGTGGAGAACTCTTAATATAGAGCTGTGGAGAACTCTAGCAACTGAGGCTGGCTGGAGGGGAGGGGGAGGGGAGGAGCTAGTTGGGTGATGGGCATTAAGGAGAGCACTTGTGAGGAGCACCGGGTGATGTATGGAAGTGTTGAATCACTGAATTCGCCTGAAACCAATATTACACGATGTTAAGTAGAATTTAAATAAGATATATATAACTCTAAAAGGAGCTGGAGGATATATATCAAAGTAAAGAACCAAGAGGAGACCGTTCACAGCCTGGCCCCAGTGTCCCCACGGTCCTTTCTCTCCCCGTCTGTGACCCGTTCCTCCTGCTGGGTGAGGGGGTGAGGTGCCCAGACCACAGTAATTTCCTCACAAGGGCAGGGCTGGGGCTCTATGCGAACGTGGGGCGCTCTCTTCTCCACACTCTCCTCAACATTACGGCCCATTGCAGGCGGACTTCTGCCCCTCGGACGCCCCGGAGAGCTCCTCGCTGGCCCACTGGGAGGACAGTCTGCTCAAGCTCTGCAGCGCCTGGGGGCTACACGGCAACCTCAGCCGCCTGAAGCAGAGGCTGTCCAAGGTGCAGGCCCCGGGCGGAGAGGCCTCCCGGCTGGGGGAGCCAACAGCCCCGCACCGGGCCCGGAAAGGTAATGCCCTCAGGTGTGGGGGCGTGCCCGGGGAGGGGCCACGGCAGCCCCCAGACAGGTTCCCCTCCCCATCTTCCCTTTAACCCGGCGCGTCTCTTTCTGTCCCTGTTTCTTTCCCCTGATGCACTTCCTTTTCTCTTTTTTTCCCCCTCCCTGAGGGTATGCTTATCATAGAAAGTTTGAAATGTATAATAAGTGTAAAACAGGAGAGAGGAAAACCACCCATCCCCCAAGGCCATGCCTGTTAAGAGTTTGGCTTGTCTCCTTCAGCGTTCTGCATGATTTCCCTCCGGAGTTCTCACGATACATATAGTTTTGGATCCTGCACTTTTCTGTGAACGGTTTAAACGAAGCCACTTTCCCATAGGACTAGAAGCAGAGACCGTCGCCAGCAGTCAGGAGTGGGGACTCCCTGGAAGTGTCCAAGCAGTGGCAGGATGCCTGCTCCGGGTGCTGGGTGGGGTACAGTCTCAGGGAGTGGCTCGTTCCCACAGTGGGGTCAAAGTCGAGTCAGATGGCCTGGGAATGACCTTCACAGCAGCCTTGGTCTCTGCAGTGACTGCACTGCTTGGCCCTCTGGACAGAGGCGGTGAGGGGACAGAGACTCTTCAGTGAGGGGTCCCAGCCAAGGTTGGGACCTATGAAGGCCCCTCCTGTGCACGGAGGTACAAAGAGATATCGGAGCCACTTACCTCTCACTCTTCTGGATCCGGCTCCTGGGACCACAGTTAGCTCTTCTTGCTTCGCTACTGGGAGAGAAAGTGAAGGCGAACAGGGTGGCCTTGGATTTCAAAGTGTGGTCCTAAATTGGCCCCAGGTGTTCCTCTGAGGGTCAGGCTGGCTGGGACTGAGGCAGGCCCACAGCACTCAGGGCCTCGTCCACCAGTCACAGCTGTCCCGAGTTCCAGAGCAGGAGTGAAAACGGGGCAGGGGCAGTGGGCATGAGTCAGGCAGTTCCTGAGGCCCAGGGCTTTCTGTGGGCCCGTGGCCCTGATGACTATAGTTTAAATTGAGGAAGCAAATATACAATGGGATGAAGGCCAGTCCATCAGGAAGATGATGTAGGCCATGCAGTTCACGATTCAGGAAAGGAAAGTGGAGCTCTGGGCTTTGGGGCCAGCCTCTCCCCAGACCAGGTGCTTGGTTTCTCTCCATTTCACCTAACCCTACCCCCTGCAGTGGCCTCAGGAGATGCCTGTTATCATCCCCCTTTTACGAATGAGCCATCCGAGGCCATAGGGCAAAGGGTAGGACAGGCTGCCTGGAGGAGGGCAACTCTGGGACAGACTTTAAAGAAAGGGAGGGGCGCCTGGGTGGCACAGCGGTTAAGCGTCTGCCTTCGGCTCAGGGCGTGATCCCGGCGTTGTGGGATCGAGCCCCACATCAGGCTCCTCTGCTATGAGCCTGCTTCTTCCTCTCCCTCTCCCCCTGCTTGTGTTCCCTTTCTCGCTGGCTGTCTCTATCTCTGTCGAATAAATAAAATCTTTAAAAAAAATAAAAAATAAAAAATAAAGAAAGGGAAAAGGAGAAGGAGGGGAAGAGGGGCAAGGGAGGGAAAGAGGGAGGAGAGGTGTGTGCAGAGGTGAGGGGCGATGAGCAGACAGTCTGGGCCTGGAGGTGAATGGAAGGGCACGTTGGGGAAGTGCAGGATAGGGGGGTAATAGGAAAAAGCCTTGGATGGTGGGTTAAGAACGTTGGTCTTCATGTAATTCTTAAAATAACGTTTTATTCCTACAAACATAAGCATAGCATAGAAAATAAGGTAATGCCAATAAGCAAAAATAGGAAAATGTAAACATACATTGTCCTCACTATTGCTGGCGCTTTCCAAATGTTTTTTATAGATATAAACACATGTATTTTAGCCAAATGAGACCTCGCTGCATATAGGATTTTGATTGGAACCTGCTTTTTTCAATTAACTAGATCAGCATTCCATTTCAGTGCTTTCATTTCATCTAATTGTTGGATTAAATGCTCTTTATTCAAATTTTCCCAGTAGACAAAGACCTTTTTTGCACTGATTTCCCACTCATGCATTGCACCTGGTTATGTTTCTTCCATCTCTTTGAACTTGACAAAGTCCCCTTTGCACACCCTGACCATTGTTCTGCAGAATGTTCCACTTTTGAAGCTTGTTGCTTCCTTTTGTCATTTTTTAAGGTTGTTCCTCTGTGCGTAAACAGGACTTTCGATCCAAAGTCCTGAAGAAGTCCTGTTAAACATTTGTTTGCCTGTTCCTCACATTGGCTTACATGACAAAACACATGCTGTCTGGTGGACCCACCATGAACGGGCTTTGGTCAATCACTGAGTCCATCTGTGATACTAAATGTAACGTGCGTGGTTTCTTTGGCACCATGTTCATAAGTCCGTTTCCAAGTAGAAAGAAGGCAGCGGGGGTTTGAAACGGTCTGGCAGCCAAGTCCTGGGAACCGGGGCATGGAATCTGAGATGGGTGTGGGGAGGACTCAGGGTCAAGAAATGTGGTCTAGTCCTGACTCTGCCCCTCACCTGCCTGGGGCTTTGGGCAAGGTGAGCTCTGAGCTTGGGTGAGCTCCCTCATCTGTAAATCGGGGTGATACTGTCTTCCTCCGCCACCAGGTTTCTGTGAGAAAAGAGGAAGGGACAGAGGTTGCAAGACAAGATTTTGTCGTTCTTCCCTTCAGTCCCCACCACCCTCCCCTACATGTCACAGGCTGAGATTCTCTTACTGTTTGTGATGTTATCAGGAGGTGTCACCTTCCCTTTTCAGGTTCTCTAAGGAAACTTCCTCACAAAACAAAACTCAAGAGAAAGAGGATTAAGGAAGCCCCAGAGACTCCAGAGACCTGCCCCTAAGAACAGCCAGCTGGGATGGGGGGCCAGCTTGTCCTGGCTCCCAGAGCACTTGTCTCCAACAGCTCTGCACCCAGGGGGCTGGGGGCCAATTAGGGGAAAGAAGAAAACTGTCTTTGTCAAAAGGATGCTCAGGTCTTAGTTACGTATCAATGGGGTGGGGAAATAAACATCCTTAAGACAGTTCTACCTTACTTGGCTAACAGTCATCATTCATTCATTTTTTAATTTATTAAAAAAATATTTGCCAGCTACCTTCTGAGCGGCAGGTGCCCCCCATGAGCACAGATGAATAAGGGTGGTCACGATCACCTGCATCAATGACCGCGCTTTGCCATCTAGTGCAGGAGACACACGTAGATAGACATTACAATGGGTTGAACAGAGGTACGCGGGGAGGCCTTGGCCTGTAAGAAAGGAGTGAATTGTGCCTGGGAGGGCGTAGTGGGGAAGGGAGCGGGCCTGGAGTCAAAGAGGGAGAAGTCCGGCAGCCTGTCTCAGTCATCTGCACTTGGTCTCCTGGGTAATCTGGGGGGACCGTGGCAAGGGAGTCGTCAAGCAGTGGAACGAGCTGGTGTTACCTGGCGACTGGGGAGAAGCTCTGCGGGCCACGAGCAAAGTGTGTGGAAGTGGGAGGTGGGAGAGGCCGGAGACCAAAGAAGAAACCACATCAATAGTCATAGCTAGAATGACGGTTCAGACTGGTGGTCAAAAATCCGCTTGCCTCGCGCTGAATTCGGACCACCAGTGTGTTGTTTGCCCCCTTGTGTTCTTATCATTTAAAACATTTTTTTAAAAAATCAGTTGCCAATATCAACCTGGTACATTTCACATTAAAAACAACAAACAGCAACAGGTTTCTGGCTTTTCACAACTTGCCGCATGTGGCTGGGGCCTCCCCACAGGCTGGGGCTCCCCACAGACGGACTGAACAGCAGGGTCTCATGGTTCACTGATACTCCTTCCAGTTCACCACAGTCCCCACCACTCCCTCTTGCCTCACACACTGACCTTCTTCCCTCATTTATATCACCCATTTGACTTGCTTCACTTTTCGTATTTGCTACCCTGGGGATATACAAAGGCAGTGAGGATGTGCAGAAAAGGGAGAGGGGTGAATTTGTGACATTACCTAGGATACAATGGGCAGTTTTTAGAGACAGGTGTGAAAGATAAAAGAGGGAGGAGATGGAAGTGAAGATGGTACCTGTTTCTAGATAGTAAGACCGTGTGGACGGTGGTCAACTCCAGGAAGGAAAGCAGGTGCAATCATTTTCCAAAAGCGCAGGAGAGTCTGAAGGCTGCCTGAGGCAGCAGCATACGGTGACCGTATGAGTGTGACCCTTTCTCCTCCCCCTCCCTCCATTCATATTCCAGAGTGAGTATCATCAAAATGGTTAAGTGTTAAAATGAATATCAATCTAGACTTGAGGAACAAGAACACGGAAGTGTGAAGAGGGAAAGAAGACCACAGCGCTCTTTGTTCTTCATACTCCTTGCTTCCCAGAAGTGGCGAGATGGAGTAGGGGTCTGGGGGTCGGCCTCGCTCCAGTGGCCCCTGACAGTCCTGACAAAGCAGGGAGGATTTGCCAGAGACGGGCGAGCAGGCTGGACGGTGTCCCTGACGATGGAGGGCCTCTCCAATTTTCCCGACTCCTGAGCAATTTCACTGACAAGGTGCCAGGGAAAGGTCTGGTCGTCTGGGAGCAGAACGGGGAAGTAAGTGTCCCTGTGTGTGAGGCGGCGTCACCACCTAGAGGAACAGCCTCATTCTTCCAAGCAAGGCAGGGCGCATGCAGAGGTGGAGACCAGGGGCAAGTGGGGGGGACCAGCGGGCGGCCTGGAGGCAAAATAGGCAACAGTCTTGGTTTTGCAGCCCTCTTAACTCCTTCCTCAAATTTAGTAGGATCTCAGAATTCCAAAACAGAAGATCACAGGACATTGCTTCACTCAAAACCCTCCAACAGCACAAAGGATTTTGGAGGCAGTGAAAATCCTCAGCGTGATACTAGAATGGTGGATATATATTTTTATATGTGTGTCCAGGTCCATAAAATGTGCAACGTCAAGCGTGAGCCCTAGTGTAAACTATGGACTCTGGGTGGTGATGTGTCCTTGCAACACTCTGGTGGGGAGTGTGGGTAGTGAGGAGGCTGTGCATGTGTTGGGATGCTCGTGTACAGGAGATCTCTGAATCTTTAGTTCAAATTTGCTGTGAACCTAAAACTGCTCTAAGAATATTAAGGGATGCCTGGGTCGCTCAGTTGGCTAAGCATCCGACTCTTGGTTTTGGCTCAGGCCATGATCTCAGGGCTGTGGGATTGAGCCCCATGTGGAGCTTTGCACTCAGCGCAGAGTCTGCTTGAGATTCTTTCCCTCTTCCTACCCCTCCCCCTCTGCCCCTCCCCCCTCAAATAAATAAATAGATAAATAATAAAAATAAAATATTAAAACAAAGAAATAAAACCCTGAAGCAGTTCTTCATCTCTTGCAAATTAAAAGCCAAAGATTTTGCAAGGGCCTACAAGGCCTACTATGGTCTACTCCCATTGTCCATTCTGTTACCTGTCTGACCTCATTCTTGCTTTTCTCTTACTGTCAAGCACACTCCTGCCTCAGGGCCTTTTCACTCGCTGTTTCCTCTGTCTGGCTGGAATGTTCTTTCCCAAGATATCCAGTTGGCTATTGCCTTCAAATCTCTGTTCAAATGTCACCTCCTGGGGCACCTGGGTGGCTCAGTTGGTTAATGTGTATACCTTTGGCTCAGGTCATGATTTCCAGGTCCTGGGATCGAGCCCCATAGCCGGGTTCCTGCTCAACGGGGAGCCTGCTTCTCCCTCCCCTCTCTACCCTTCTCCCTCCCTCTCAGTCATGCATGTGGGCATGTCCTCTCTCTCTCTCTCAAATAAATAAATAAATAAAATCTTTTAAAGAAAATGTCACCTTCTCTGTGTAGCCTAGCATATAACCTCATTTTTTTTTGAAGATTTTATTTATTTGAGAGAGAGAGATAACGAGAGATAGAGCATGGGGGTGGGGAGGAGACAGCTCCCGGCTGAGTGGGAAGCCCAATGTGGGGCTCGATCCCTGGATCGTGAGATCATGACCTGAGACGAGGGCAGATGCTCAACCAATTGAGCCACCCAGGTACCCCTGTACCCTCATTTTAAATCCCAATACCCACACACATCCTGAATATCCCTTACTCTGTTTTTGTTTTCCTAAGGCACTTACACCTCTCAAATATTATACAATTTAGTTAATGATTATATTTCTTGTTGATTAATGGTATCCTCCCACCTAACATGTAAATTCCACAAAGGCAGAGCTTTTCATCTGTTTTATTCACTGCTGTGTCCCAAGCAATTGCAGCAGTCCCCCAGCATGTAGTAGGTACATAGCAAACATCTGTAGAATGAATGAATGAACTAACGCACCTAACTAGAGCATTTTGTCCAACCACTTCCTGGTTCAGAGGGAAAAAAAGAGGCCCAAGAAGAAAGGTTGACTTCTCCAAGGTTGGCAGGAAGTCAGTGCCAGAACTGGGACTAGAACTCAAACTCGATGCCCCCGGCCGGCACACTTCTTATACCCCAAGACACATGCCCCACCTGCCCTTGGCCGAAATGCTCATGTCCCACAAATAACCCACAAGACTCAATGTGTTAGTTCTAGAATAGTTTGTATTTTCTTAGCTAAGATACCTCTACCCAGTGTATGACTCTCTAAGCTGGACTTGGGGACACCAGAAACAGGTGGTTAGGGAAGGCTATTTGGAGGTGGAGTGCCCAGGTGGGAACCCCCAATCACACCTTGGCCTTAGGTGGTAGTTTCACTGCAGGGAAAATGCCTCACCCAGAGCCAGACCAGGCAGCCCCCAAGGAGGGCCCCTGCCCTAGAGAACAATGGATATTTTCCCTAAAATCTTAAATGGAAGCAACTTAAAGCTGATACAGCTAAATTGAAATATTGACTTTCCAGGTCTCCGGACCCCACACCCAATGCTTCTGTGTTTTGGCTTTATGATTTTTCCTTTGTGCATGCAGACATTTTCTATTTTTATGTAGTTATCAGTCCTTCCTTTAACGGCTTCTTCATGACTTTGAAAAGTTTCCCCCACTCAGAGAATATTTAAAATTGTGTCTTTCCTTCTAGCACTAGGGTTTCAATTTTTACATTTAAATCTTTGGTCTATCTGAAATTTATTTTGGTATAAGTTGTATAACAGGAATCCAACATATTTTTTTTCAGATGGCTAAACAGTTGTCCTTGCACATGTGGGAGTGTATTTATAGGATCTACCATATAGGGGGAAAAATCCATCTTTCCTACGCTGATTTGAAATGTCACTCTTATGATACATTAAATTCCCAATTTATTTGTGTCTATTTCTGAACGTTCTGTTCTGGTCCATTCATCTGTGTCCATGTAGAATTTTAATGAAAAAGGAGAAAAATATACTACCGTAACAAAACAATACAGGATAAGGGGCACCTGGCTGGCTCAGTTGGTAAAGCATGTGACTCCTGAGTGTTCAAAAATATTTTATTTATTTATTTATTTATTTATTTATTTATTTATTTATTTAATCTCCACACCCAACGTGTGGCTCGAACTCACAACCCCAAGATCAAGAGTCGCACACTCTATCGACTGAGCCAGGCAGGTGCTCTTAGTCCATTTTGAATTTATTTTTGTGCATGGTGAAAGAAAGTGGTCCAGTTTCACTCTTTTTGCATGTGGCTGTCCAGTTTTCCCAACACCCTTTGTTGAAGAGACGTCTTTTTCCCATTGGATATTCATTTCTCCTTTGTCGAAGATTAACTGACCATGTAATTGTGTTTATGTCTAGGTTTTCTATTCTATTCCATTGACCTACGTGTCTATTTTTATGCCAGCACCATACTGTTTGCTACCACTTTGTAATTTAACTTGAAATCTGGAACTGTGATATGTCCAGTTTTGACTGACTGCTTGGACTATTTGAGGACTCTTGTGGTCCCATGCAAATTTTAGGATTGTTTGTTCTAGCTCTGTGAAAAATGCTATTGTATTTTGATAGAGATTGCATTAAATCTGTAGATTGCTTTGGGTACTATAGACTTTTAATGATATTTGTTCTTCCTACCCATGAGTATGGAGTGTTCTCCATTTTTTAATTAATTAATTTTTGTGTTTCTCCATTTCTTTGTGTCATCTTCAGTTTCTCTCATTAGTGTTTTACAGTTTTCATAATACAGGTCTTTCACCTCTTTGGTTAAGTTTATTCCTAGATATTTTATTGGCTTTGGTGCAATTGTAAATGGGATTGTTTTCTTAATTTCTCTTTCTGCTGCTTCGTTTTTAGTGTATAGAAATGCAACAGGGGCGCGTGGGTGGCACAGCGGTTAAGCGTCTGCCTTCGGCTCAGGGCGTGATCCCGGCGTTATGGGATTGAGCCCCACATCAGGCTCCTCCGCTACAAGCCTGCTTCTTCCTCTCCCACTCCCCCTGCTTGTGTTCCCTCTCTCGATGGCTGTCTCTATCTCTGTCAAATAAATTAAATAAATAAATAAATAAATAAATAAATAAATAAAATCTTAAAAAGAAAAAAAGAAATGCAACAGATTTTTGTACATTGATTTTGTATCCTATGACTTTACTGAATTCATTGATCAATTCTAGTAGCTTTTTGGTGAAGTCTTTAGGGTTTTCTATATATAATATGTCATCTGCAAATAGAGTTTTACTTCTTCCTTACCAATTTGGATGCCTTTTCTTTCTTTTTGCTGTCTGATTGCTGTGGCTAGGACTTCTAGTACTATGTTGAATAACAGTGGTGAGAGTGGACATCCTTGTCTTGTTCCTGACCTTAAGGGAAAAGCTCTCAGTTTTTCACCATTGAGTATGATGTTGGCTATGGGTTTTTCATAAGTGGCCTTTGTTATATTGAGATATGTTCCCTCTAGACCTACTTTGCAGAGGGTTTTTTTTTAATCGTGAATGGATGCTGTACTTTGTTAAATCCTTTTTCTGCATCTATTGAAATAATCATGGTTTTTATCCTTCCTCTTATTGAGATGATGTATCATGTTGATTGTTTTGCAAATATTAAGCCACCCTTGCATCCTGGGGAAAAAATCCCACTTGATCGTGGTGATGGATTTTTGAATATATTGTTGGATTTGGCTTGTTAATATTTTGTTGAGGATTTTTGCACCTACATACATGAGAGATACTGGCCTGTAGTTCTCTTTTTTAGTGGTGTCTTTATCTGGTTGGTATCAGGGTGATACTGGCCTCATAGAATGAATTTGGAAGTTTTCCTTCCTCTTGTATTTTTTGGAATAGTTTGAGAAGAAGGGGTATTACCTCTTCTTTAAATGTTTGGTAGGATTCGCCTGTGAAGCCATCTGGTCCTGGACTTCTATTTTTTGATTATTGATTCAATTTCATTGCTGGTGATTGGTCTGTTTAAGTTTTCTATCTCTTCCTGCTTTTGGTAAGTTACATGTTTTTAGGAATTTATCCATTTCTTCTAAATTGTCCAATCTGTTGGCATATAGGTTTTCATAATATTCTGTTACAATTGTTTGTATTTCTGTGGTGTTGGTTGTTTTCTCTTCCCTTAGTAACTTTATTTGGGTCCTCTCTCTTCTTTTTTAATGAGTCTGGCTAGAGGTTTATCCATTTTGTTGATCTATCCAAAGAATCAGCTTCCAGTTTCACTGTTCTATTGTGTTTTTGTTTTTAGTTTCTGTATCATTTACTTCTGCTCTAATCTTTATTATTTCCTTCCTTTTGCAGGGCTTGAGTTTTGTTTGTTGGTCCTTATAGGTGCCATCCTGGCAAATGGACTCACCCGGCCAGGCGTGCTGCATCATCATGTATTTAGTAAAAGGGGAGTTTTCAGGCTCCTCTTCCTTCTCCTCCATAATCCTCTAACCGGGGAAAAAGGAACTAACATTTCCACAATGTCTATAATGGGCGTAGTACTGACTCGGGTGTTGCATTCATTTTATGTAATCTTCATAATAATCCAAGAGACGGGTAGCGTCCTTTTCACTTGAAAGATGAGGAGCCAAGGTCAGAAATTTGCTTTCGTCCTCCTAGCTAGTAAAAGGCAGCTCCTCTGGACTCTTAAGTCCTTGTTCTCATTGTAAGCACCCTGCCTCCCTAGAATTCTCACCTTCAGATAAAACTGGAGTTTATTTTTAGAAGATTTTATTTATTTGAGAGAGAGAGCTCGCGCACAAGTGGGGGGGCAGAGGGAGGGGCAGACTCCCTGCTGAGCAGGAAGCCCGACATGGGGCTCAATCTCGGGACTCTGAGATCCGAAGGCAGATACTCAACGGACTGAACCACCCAGGCGTCCCTGTTTGTTTTTCATCTCTTACCCAACGTGGAGCTCAAACTCATGACTCTGAGATTAGGGGTCGCAAGCTCCACCATATCAGTCAACCAGGCACCCCTAAGGGTGGTTTTCAAATGACTCTTTTGTTTGGTCTTGTGTAACTTCGTTACTTTGATACCAACATACCAGATCCAGAATGTGTGCTGTTGATGACACAACAGGTACAGGAAAGGAAAAAACTACTTAAGGAGCAGCAAGAGTCAAGGACAAAGCCTGACTCTGTGCTGAGTAGGAACTGAAGTGCAAGTCGAGTTTGGCATGTTCTATCAACCATCCAATTCAGAAAATAAATTGCACTTAAGCTTTATCAAGGCACTGAGTGGAAGTGATCGCTCAGATTTTTTCGAACTTCATCATACTCTATCATGTCTTATTTAACTGCTTATGCAATTGGAAAGTTTGTCTTAAAAATTTTAATTGTGGTAATGCATAAAATGTATCATCTCTAGCATACAGTGTAGTATTATGTCCACTGTTGTGTAACCAATCACCAGAACCCTTTCATCTTACAAAACTGAAACTGTACCCATTAAGCAACCAATCCTCATTTTCAGCTCCTTCCAGCTCTGACAACTACCATTCTACTGAGTTTGACCACATAGGCCATGTAAGTAGAACCATACTTCCAGCATATACAGCATACTCTCCCCTCCATTTCATGTCTGGCTTGTATCACTTCAGCATGACCTCAAGGTTCAATGTAGCGTGTGTCAGAAATGCCTTCCTTTTAAAGAAATAATAATTCCTGAATTATTATTTTGAATATTATTATTCAGGATGAATAATATTGCATTGTATGGATGTATCACATTTTGTTTATCCATTCATCCACTGATGGACATTTGGGTTGCTTCCACATTTTAATTATGAATAATGCTACGAACATGGTGAAAGATCCTTTTCAATTCTTTTGAACATATACCCCTAAGAGGGATTGCTGGATCACACGGTAATTCTATTTTTAATTTTTTGAGGAACCACCTTGCTGCTGACCATGGCAGATGCACCTTTTTACATCCCCACGAATAATGCACACGGTCTCCAACTTCTCTACATCTTGCCAACACTTCGTTTTTTTGATAATAATCATCTGATGAGTTTGGCGTTTGCCTCGAATTTTCAAACTGTAGAAATAAATGGGTATAAAGTAAGTGGGTGTGGTTTGCTAACATATTGAGAATAGTATCTGCTACAGAGAAAATTCTGTGTAAAATTTGTTCAATGCACAAATCAGCAACGTTTATAAGCTGGAAAGTTTTAATTCTGTAAGTTACATGATCATAGAGTAATGGCTTTAACTAAGGTTTAAATAAAATGCTGCTTAAGTACCAAGAAGAGGCAACTCAAACTTTCAGGGAAGGCTTCCTTGTCCTTTGAGCTTGACAGATGAATAGAAATTTAGGCAGAAAATAGCATTCCATACAAAAGAGAGAACAGCATGTTCAAAGTCATGGGAATGTAAAAAGAAAAATTTTAAAAAGTCGGTATCACTGCAGGTGCAGGCGAGATCAAACCAGTCCTGATTACTGCAAGTAAGGTGGGGTTTTGTCGAAATGTTTTCTTTATAGTAATTTAAAATTCAGTTTCATTTCCTGCACTAGCTGCTCTGTGCGCTTACAATTCATGCTCTTTCAATGGCGGATTTTCTTAAAGACCTAATTTGACCCCACCATTCATATGAGGAAATGAAACACGAAGAGACTCATAATGACATTTCTCAAATTCCTACTGCTCAGAGGCAGAGCTGGAACGGAAACCCAGATGCAGGGCTCTCCACCATGGCCAGCACAACTTCCTCAGGTCTCCACACCAGCCTCCTGCCCTTCAGACATGGAAGACTAGGGAAAAGAATAGGTGGTTACTTTCATAAAGACTAAAACCCCCTGCATCAATTAACGCACTGCTCTGTGTTTTCCAAAGTAGTTTCACAAGCACCATCTCCAGATGCTGGTACCACGTGTCTCCTCTGCCACACATCTTATTTGTCTTGAACAAGAGCACTTTTGTTCTAGTTCCAACAGTTTCTCTCGCACTGTTCTCTGATAAAAACAGGTTGGAATAATAATCCCAAGTTCCGACCCAAAGTGATCACAACTGAACTGGAAACAGAAACACTACGAATGCAGGAACACTGTATTTATTAGGTCAATAATTCCTTTTTAGCAATACAAGTACAGAATATATCACAATGCTGGTTACAAACATACTTAGTATGGTTCAATGGTTACAAATAATGGTGGGCACTACAAGTTTGTGTAAAGGATGATATGAAAGGTCATTCTGACACAGTGAAGAATTGTCTTAAAAAAACCTATCAATGACCCTAGATATTTCTATAGAAATTACTGTGGCACTATTAGTGGGGATTTTCATGTAAAGAATTGTTAGTAATTTGTTTCATTAAGAGCTCTTGAGCCTATTAAACTAAAATCCCCTGTTGCTTAATAAAGTATAAAAATAGTACTGACTCGGTAATATTTAATAAAATGTAGCATTCGTTCACATCATAAAAGTAGAACTAAATTGAAAAGTTTTAGTTACCATGGCAATGTATCTTTCCATAAAAGGAATATACAGAAATGAGTAATGTTACACAAATGGTACCTGCAACAATTATTTAGTGATCCAACACTTGTGCACCACAAACCAGGTTTTCTAGATATCTATATGTAGCATATATTTTTAATCTTAAATTTTACTTTTGAAAAAAAATGTGCACTTCAACAACCTCACTAAGGCCACTCATGCTATAGATACCTAGGATTGCAATTAATGAATAGTATTAGTTAATAAATCCTAAAGCACACTCCTTCAGATCACCGACAGGGTAAAACCAGTTTTCTGCCTAACACATTCCTGAGATTTGTGGACAACACAACTACTAGTGTTCAAGCTGGAGATTAATCCAAATGTCAGATTAAAAAAAATTTTTTTCCTAGCAAGAACTGAGGTCCTCCAAAGCCAAGAGGTGAAATATATACATTAATTTTTAAAGCAAAAATAAAACTCTTAAAAAAGTTCGTACTTATATAAATAAGTATTTTTCCAGTAGTAACTTTGTCATCCAGAAAAGGAACAGTTTGAAAGCAGCAAGGCTACAAATTCTGGGGAAAAAATAAAGACCAAGTGGCAGTTAAGAATACCTGCTACTAAGCAAACCATTGTTTCAATTTGTAAAGTATGGCCAAAAGCTTTAGTCGTGTTTTAGGCGTTTATACTGTTCAGCACTGATGCATGTAAGGAGCCACCAGATGGCGCTCTCATTTATATATAAGGTAGCAGCCTCTGTACTGAATTTTTGCAACATTATGAACTCTTCCCAAACAGACTAGGAACAAAGGCCTTTGTCAAATCTTTTATTTTCACAAATAAGCACGTACCTGCACAAGGATTATTACAGAGCAACAGCGAGTTTGTTTTTAACCAAGCAGAAACAGAGCTCCAATGACAATAAGGGTCCTAAAGCTTTGGGCAAAGTCGGCTTTGGGGACCCATAAAAACTGTGATCTAAAAAACCCAATTGGTTCTATAACACTGGATGCAGGAGTGACTGACCATCTGCGTGGTACACGAGTATTACAGAGCCCCCTGACGCACCCAATCCGAGCGGCACCAACTTTAGGAAAAAGACTGGGTAAGAGAGAAGAAATGAAAGTTAGGGAAGGATGAGACCTCAGGCCCCTTATTTAACATTACTTTGCTGAACTTCCAGAAAAATCTTTAAGTTGGTCTAGGCTTCCTTACACACAACCCCACCATATGTGAAAAGTTTGTGCAAGCTATTGGTTATTGTGAGGTAAATTTTATTCTTTTCTTTGAGATTCTTTTTAACCCCATAAAGCATGGTAACATTCACCTCTTTCACCTACCCCAAACATCCCTAGGAAAAGGATAAATCTCACGCTTAGAATCATTACGGTATTATTCCTCATCACACCCAGAAGTGATAGCATAATGTTTGTTACATCATTAACAAGCTGTCAATCTCTTTTCTCAGCCTCCAGTGTTTGCATTAAATCAAAGTGTACGGATTTATAGAAAACTACGTTAAAGCAGTGGAAACAAAGGGAAGCTACCAATGTTTTTTAGAAAAACTGGCTGCCACATTGCCACATTATCACCCTGTGATCTTAGGCTTCTAAATATCATGTTGCTTTATCACTGTGTGAGCTAAGCTGAGCTCAAACTGAGTTAAGAGAGGATGAGGCCTTAAGTCATTTGCTTGATTTTATCCTAGGAAATGCTATTATGAGCACAAAACCAAAAGATACAGGTTGATTAAAAAAAAAAAACTTCATATGGAAACGTTAAGTTTCAAAATATTTATTGAAAAACAATTTACCATGACATTCCTATGCCACAAACATACCACAGGACTCTAAATAACCAACAAAAGTATACAAAGCCTATCCTGGAAATATCTTTGGAGGTATTAAATATATAGGCCCGTGAGGATAGAGCTGAGTAACTTAACAAATGTTAGTCCTTGGTCACACAGACTATTTGGTAATTAATAAAGAGGTGCCTCTTGGCATTAGACTGCAATTAACTGGGAGGGGAGGTGCAGGTGTGCCAATGTACTCTTCTTAAAATGAAAAAGAAGGTAATTCAATTTGAGGAATAAACCCAGGTTTTGAAATCAGAATTACAATCTTAGGGTCTGGGCTTGCTTCATCTCTTTATGTACCTCCCCCAGTCAATCCCCTCCTGGGGACTTAAAAACACTGGCTCCTAACTAACGAGACTGCAAATAACAGTTTTAAACAAGATTAGGTTTGGGAAGTTCAAAAAAGTATTTAAAATCAAATTTACCTGAAATCTCCAATTAATTTTTCTGTACTCAATGTGGCAGTTTAGATTTCTTCCCCCCTCCAACCCCAACGTGCATGTTAAAAGAAAACCAAAATTCAACACACATCCACTCACCCATAGACTACCCCAAGCGTTAGCCAAGAGCAACATATCTGACAGCCAAGTCATGAACCCCTGAAAATAGGGGGGAAAACCCTGATTCTTAACTATAGAGGCACCATATAGGCCACTATAGTAAGAATTGAGGTAACAGCAAAAGACCTTTTTGTTTCTTAATTGCTACATGTCATAACTTTTCAAATCTGAATGTTAATTACCTCAACATTAAATAACCTGACTGGCTTAAGATTAAAAAAATCAAAACCCAATAAACAAGAAGACAAGTTAGTGAAACAGATTATATAGTTAGGGGATCTCTGCATTTGATGCTTGAATTTCAAATGAAATGACATAGGTGTACTATTATTTACCATAAAAATGAAGGATCTGTAAGAATTGCTTCTTCCGGGCATTCATTTTTCCATTAATCTGCATAAACCATACAGTAACCTAAAATTCCCACCCATGAGCTACTTCATGACTCTTAGTAAATATACTTGTTAATTGCATTGATTATTAGGGTAACATTTAAAATGAGGGGGATGTTTATGTTATTTATAGACTTGCTTATGGCACTGCCATCTGTGCACACTGACTAAAGCTATGCCACTGAAACCGCCAAATTTCCCTAGTTTGGTGTCTAATTACATGAATATAATTTTTGCATTATCACTTTTCATTATACCTCTAAATGAAACATTCTACTGATAAAAGTATATGCAGGGGCTAAAATAATAACCTAAAGCCTCTGGTCCAAATAACCCCTTTCTACATTATTAGGCTGGTCCTTTTTAGGTCCTCCTGGTCCTGTCAGCAAACGCTATCAGAGCATCTTGCATTGTTGTACCCCAAAACCCTGAAACAACAAAAGGGTTAATAAAATTGCTGGTCTGTCAGCTTTTCTATTACTTACAGATCAACACTGGTCCAGTTCAGATGAGTCTGACAACCCTTCCCTTGTAATGGAGCTCTCGAGTGGTTCTACCCACTTCTCTGGGTAGGGTAGCCAAACCCAAGTCAGGACGTCCCTCTTCCACTAGCACTGTGTTAACTTTCCTATACTGCATATAAAGATTTTCCCCATAAAATTTCTTTACATTACAGTATTGAATACCTCCACAAGGAAGAATATGTTAAAAAGTTGTTAAAATCATCCTTACATAATAAGAATGCAACTCTTTTAAACTCTTAAATAGTTTTATTTAGGGGTTCTTTTCAGGCTTTCTGCAAAATGAATTATTTTTTAAAATGAAAAAAAAAAAAAAGATTTCCTGTTGTTTGTTCTACTAGGTTGAAAATATGGGCCAGACTACTTATACATGCGGTACATGCTGAATATAACTGAATATATGCTTATTCCTACGGACACTCTGCAAGATAGGGATCACCCAAATAGGGTCAATGGACTGGACCAGTGTTTCAATGCAAATTCCAGCCCCAAAAAACAACATGGTTTTGATTTCACAGTATGAATTCCCTGGAATCTGGGAAAAGGTAAATTAGTTAACTGAGGTCCTCCCTCAGCAGCTCGGTCCCTCAACATTCTGAGAAATCAAGAAGGACTGCACCACTTCTTCAGTGGACTGGGGGCTGGTGTTGACATCTTCAAGAGCGTCGGTCACCGAATACTGACGATCTCGCAATCGGTTCCAGTTAGACAGAACATTGTGATATTCAAACACTTTCTCATAATTTCCAATGGAGTTGTAAAGTTTAATGAGACCTCGGTAATCATATTCTAGTCCACTGTAGCCTTCACCAAACAGTTTCTTCCCTGAAAGTAAAACACACATACACATATGCACAGACAAAAAAAAAAAAAAAAGAAAGAAAGAAAGAAAGCTCAAGTAACGGAACAAGAGGTTCTTAAAAGACAACACAAGCTCAATTCTTTAAATAAGGTGGCTTCATTTTATTCCCTAGGCTAAATGAGAAACCAATGAGATTGGGTACCCACAGAGAAGATAAATATTAGAATTAAGAACTTCTGTCCTTTGAAAGGCACCATTTAGAAACAAGCAGCAGAGTGAGTTATCTATCTGCAACATATATAACCAAAAAAGGGCTTGCTGCATCCACAGTACATAAAGACCTTCTATAAATCAGTAAGGAATGACAGACAATTCAATATAAAAGCAGGGAAGAATTTTTTTTTTTTAAGTAAACTCTACCCCTAACATGGGGCTCAAACCCATGACCCTGAGATCAAGAGTCACATGCTCTACCGAATGAGCCAGCCAGGTGCCCCCAAAACAGGGAGAAATTGTAGAATGGATACATAATTATATACTAATCCAATAAAATATTATATGGCACTGGAAATTAATAAGTGATAGTGTTATGGAATAACACAGATGTATTTCACAATTCATGTTCACCAAAAGAAACCAGACCTATAAAAATATACATTGTATGATTCCATTGGTATCACATTCAAAAACAGGTAAACCTCATCTATGATGCTAAAGCCAGAAGAAGGGAGGTAGAGGGTGTAGTAATTACACAACTAATTTAGAATAACTGCTTTTGCCTGTACTTGACACTATGCCTCAACTGTCATACTTTGTACTACTGGATTCAACATCAATAAATCATCTTTAGCAAAATGTTTCAGATGATTTTTGGGTGGCTTTTGGATATGCTTAGCAGCTCTACACTCATTTAAGTTTTCGTAATTACACTTCCCTTACACAACACGTAAGACATGTTGACACGTTGATTTCTAATCAATTGACTAAAAATTTTAAAGTAACATACCAATTGCTATAGATCGCAAATAAAGCTTCTCAGCATTTTCATACTGATTCATGTCATAATTATATAAAGAAGCCAGATGTCCCACTGAAAGTGCCACTTCATAATCTTCTTGACCAAGAAGTTGCTCTTTTATCTGAATTGCTTTGATATGCATTTCTTCAGCTTCCTGAAAAATAATTCAGCGGCTTTAGGCATTAGATTTTACTCTTATATTAACAATTCTCACCCAACGAATAAGACTCTTCCAAATGCCGAAGACATGGATGATGTAAAACAATCAGATCAGAGGACATACTATGTTAACCCAAAAGTTGCCCATGGGAAGCATTACTGGTTTGGAAAGCTACGTACATAAGCTGGTGACAGAAAGTGTCCTATGCCAAAAATGATGAGAAAATTTGTCCTGGCAATAAAAAACTGCTAGAAGAAATTAACATCAAAACTTTCTGAAATGAAAATTATTTCTTTGTTAACATGCTCCAAAATTTAATTGAACCTTGTTAAGAAACTCCTTTATATACTATGTTCAGTTACAAAGGTATACACTTTGTTTTGGAATTCTGACATTTTTATTCCAACAAACAGAACTCAGTTAATTGAGGGATATGTAATGGATTTTCAGGTAAAAAAGAATGTCTTAGGCAGTGACTCTCATCCTTTCCTTACTGTGACCCCATGAACAATATTAAGAATTTATAGCCCAAAAAATTTAAAAGAGAATTCAGTAAATTTTTATCACCACAATTAGTAATACTTGCAATATCTGACATTTCTTGCATACCTATCATGTGCCAGACATTATGCTAAGGGCTACACTTTTTTTTTTTTTTAAAGATTTTATTTTTATTTATTTGACAGAGATAGAGACAGCCAGCGAGAGAGGGAACACAAGCAGGGGGAGTGGGAGAGGAAGAAGCAGGCTCATAGCAGAAGAGCCTGATGTGGGGCTCGATCCCATAACGCCGGGATCACGCCCTGAGCCGAAGGCAGACGCTTAACCGCTGTGCCACCCAGGTGCCCCGTACACTTTTTTTTTTTTTAAATATTTTATTTATTATTTATTGACAGAGATAGAGACAGCCAGCGAGAGAGGGAACACAAGCAGGGGGAGGGGGAGAGGAAGAAGCAGGCTCATAGTGGAGGAGCCTGATGTGGGGCTCGATCCCATAACGCCAGGATCACGCCCTGAGCCGAAGACAGACGCTTAACCGCTGTGCCACCCAGGCGCCCCCACACTTTGTTTTTTTAAGATTTTATTTCTTTATTTGAGAAAGCAAGGGAGAGAGTGAGCATGAGCTGAGGGAGGGGAGAGGTTTTCTTTTCCTTTGCTTTTTTTTTTTTTTTTTAAAGACTTTATTTGTCAGAGAGAGAGAGAGAGCACAAGCAGAGGGAGAAGGCAGCTTCTTGCTGAGCAAAGAGCCTGATGCAGAACTCGATCCCAGGACTACACTTAACATAGCTAACACTATGTTGTTGTTGTTTAAAGATTTTTCATTTATTTTTAGAGAGAGCGAGTGAGAGAGAGAAAGAGACTGTGAGTGTGTGCACAAAAGTTGGGGGAGGGACAGAAGGAGATAATCTTCGAGCAGACTCCCCGTTGAGTGGAGAGCTCAACCAGGGTTCGATCTCACAACTCATGATATCATGACCTGGGATGGATGTTCAACCCAATGAGCCACCCAGGCGTCCGTTTTTTTAAATTTTTCTTAGGTTTTTATTTAAGTTATCTCTATACCCAGCATGGGGCTCGAACTCACAACCCTGAGATCAAGAGTCACATGCTCTTCTGACTGAGCCAGACAGGCGCCCCGCTAATAGCTATGTTTTAAGTCTAACTTATACTAACCATATTAGCCTTTATGGTTTGATATTAAGTCTTATTTTTCCATGGCTTGGATTTTGAGTTTTATTTGTATTTTGCCTCTTGTTTTATACTACCTATTTTCTCAATTCTTTTGTGGAATAAGGTAGGAGTGTAATAAATATACACTTTATTAGTGAAGATTACTGAAGATGTATTATTTAAGATTATACTTTATTACCTAAAATTATTTAATGAGAGAAAAAAATAGCAAAATATGCTTCTACCTTAAATTTTCTCATTGACTGGTAAAGTCTTCCAAGGTTTCCATAGTGTTTTGCAGTCTGTACATTAAATTCCCCAAAAGCTTTTTTAGCTAGTTGGAGTGAAGACAGGTGCAAATCATGAGCTTCTTGAAGCAGCCTCTGTTCAGTTTCTTTATTGTGACAGTCAATCGCAATCTCCTCTAAAATAAGAGCTGATTAAGAAAGCAATAACATTAGCATACTTCCAAACCATCTATCAAAGCTAATCAGAGCATGTAATTTAAAATTAAATTCTATAAATGTCTGTGGTTATGATTTAGAACTGGTAAGGATGAATTCCACGTTAATGAAAAAATATACTTTTGGGGGTCATTCTAGTTTGCACAGTATAATGAACTTCAAATTTTAAGAAAAACAATGGTATACATCAAATATTTTGCAGAATTTCTGCTTTACTAGACTATTAGATTTTGCTGATGTCAATTTCTTATTTAAAGCAATGTAAGACAACAAGGCAAAGGCAAAATTTTAAAGTTATGAAACTGTGTCAAGAAGTACCTAAGCACTGTTGAACATTTTGAAACCACACTCTATAAAATATAACCTTTAACCAAATACAACTAAAAGAACTTGTTTCCTCCTACTCACTTGACCAACCAAATCAGGAAAGAAGACAGCACAATTTCAAAGTTACATACAAGACTTTCAAATTCCACTTAAAGTCTTAAAAATACATTTTCTTTTACAAGGTAATTTTATTTCTAGGAAAATCGTCCATATGCACAAAAGTAAGAGGTTTAGTTCACTGTAGCATTTTTAAAGAACAAAAGGATATATATCTGCATGTACTGCAATGAAAAAGTGTTCATAAGGTATTAAGTGAAAAAAAGCAGAATACAAAACTAAAAAAAATCATTCATTATTTGGAGAAAAAAAGTCTAAAAAATATTCACCAAAATGCTGAATCTGGATTGGTGGGATTTCAGGTGACTTAATTCATTATTTTCTTTTTTCTAACTTTTAATTTTTACAACAATTATGTATTACTTGTGTAATTTAAAAATGCAAACCTAGAGGGGGGAAAAGAACCAGGTCCCATTGAAAAAAAAAAAAAAAAAGAAAGAACCAGTTCCAGAATTAAGGTAAAATTTCTCTAGTATGCATGGAATTACCACATGGGTGACCCAATCATGTTGGCAAAATAAATGCTTTTTAAATGAAAGGGCTTTGGAAGTGATTTAGAAGAAAAGTTAAAATAAGAAAAGAAGAAAGCGGTATTTGGTAAGGGCCTTGCAACATTAAGGGTAACCTGATAGAAAGCTGAATTTCAAAATCCTGCACTCTAAAGCTGATGGTACGTGAAAAACCCATGTTACTGTGCAATAATCATGTTACTCTTTCTTTCATCCTCCCCTCAAAAGAAATGAACGAATGAAGGCATGACAGAGAAGAAAAGGGGCGGGGGGAGGAAGGAAGGAAGAAAAAAAGCAACAAAAGATATTCTGGCTTATTAACAATGCTATACGAGAGAAGCGAACCTTTTATCTTGAACCACTGGAAATTATTAAGTAGAGTTACAGGCAGATATTTTAAATCAGTGACTTGGCTATCTTAGTAATATGCAGATATAGTCTAATCCTATGCTACTACCCAAAGAAATAAATCACCCTTCTTAAAAATATATATCATTAAAGTACATGAGACTAGACATCTGTTACAACGAAGGCAAAAGAAATCTAAAAATATATATATATATACACATATACTGGAGACTAATTGCAAAGGGTACCTTTCACCCTCTTTGAAGAAGCCAAAAGAAGATGATCTTCAGGTAGGATGTGGGTAATTATACCAATAGCTCTTTCTGCATGAAATCTGTAATACAGACAAATATATTCTCGCATTTTTTAGTTACAAATGATTACAGGATTAAAAAAAAATCACAACTTATAATACTGTGGTAAAGGTACTGTTTTTTGTTTTTTAAATTTCTAATCTGTTGTGGACTGAACTTCTTAAATATCTACTGGATTTCCATCTCCCACAGAATAAATTGTGAAGCTGTCATCATAGCTTACAAGGCTCATCATGTTCTTTCCCTGGGCCACCTGTCTGACCTCATCTACCTTTTTCAGAAACAGCCCTCTCCTCCTCCTCCAGCCACACAGCCTCGCGGTTTTCTGAACATGCAAAGCATACTTTCACCTGGGACTCTTGCACCTGCTTTACCGTCTCTATGGAATCCTATCCCCCTGCATGGCCCACTCTTCAATGAAAAGCCTTTCCAGACTAGCTTTTACAAAAGTCCCTAAAAAATTTACCAGAGCTCTTTACTCTTAGTTTCCTTATTCTTCTTCACATAGTAGGTATTCTCAGCTGGTATGTCTAGTTATTTGTTTATGGCCCGTCTCACCAAACAGAAGGTAAACTACCTGTCTATTTTATCTACCAGTTTCTTTCAAATAACTCCAAGTCTTCTATCCCCATCTGCCAGGTAATTATTAATTTTCTCAGATCTGTTTTCCAGTTCACTACTTGTCTTTTTAGTTGTTTTCAATGTGCTGTTGACCTTGTCTACGGAGTTTTAATGTCAATGACTACTTTCTAACTACTTCATTTTATTTTTTATAACAACTCTTACTGAGATATAATTCATACCACACAATTCACCCACTAAAATGTACAATTCAATGGTTTTTAGTATATTCAGAGAGTTGTGCACCCATCACCACAAGCAATTTCAGAGTATTTTCATGACCCTAAAAAGAAACACTGGCCCATTAGTAGTCTCTCCATTTTCCTCCAACCCTATCAGCCCATGACAACCACAAATTTATTTTCTGTCTCTTATAGATTCGCCTAATCTGGACATCTCATATAAATGGCATCATACAATACGTGGTCCTTTGTGACTAGCTTCTTTCAATCAGCAGAATGTTTTCAAGGTTCACATCCAGGTTGCAGCATGTTATCAGTTGTTTTATTTTTAAGTCTGCCCTTTCCCCCCCTTTATTTTCCCTCCAAAATAGTACTGATTCCTTCTTTTACATCAGGGTCAGCAAATTTTTTCTGTAAAGGGCCAGACAGCACATATTTTAGGCTGTGCGGGTCACACACTCTGTCTTAACTACTCAACTCTCCTGACAGGGCACGAAAGCAGCCATAGACAATATGCGAGTGACCGAGTATTGCTATGTTCCAATAAAATTTTATTTTCCCTGCAGGCCACAGTTTGCTAACCCATTTTATAAACTTAATCATTTAAGGATACTTACTTTATAGTATCAATCAAGAAGTTCTGTTACCCAATATTCTTTGGGTTCTAATCCTACTTGTTACATCTGCTGATTCTCACTCATAGAAGAAATGTTTCCTTACTTCATTTCAAAATTTTTGAATGGTGAGTTCATCTTAGGTAGAGCTAGATCTATGGAAAGTCTGTTTGGTTTGGGTTGAGAATTTCCAAGAGTTTTGCATTTTCTCCCAATAGGTATCTCAGCAGAACTAGCAGTCCAAAAGTGCTTCTTAATGTCTTCCTCAGTTTGGGGGTTCCTGAATACATGATGCAGTTATAAATTCCACTATGAGGTTCCAGTTTTGTTTAACTGAGAGCCCAACCTGAGGTGAGTTTCTTTGTCCTCTTTCTTGCCAGTGGGAATTTTTTTTCCCTCCTAGTCTCCCCTTTCCCTGATGGTGCAGGCTTGATCTTAGCTTCAGCTGAGGGTTTCAGTTCTAACTCACAGTTTCCTGTGGACTAAATGCCTTATCTCATAAACTCAGGATTACTGTCCAACCAAGGCTACAGAAACTTCTAAGCTTTCGCATCACCCCAAGCAGTTATACCACAGCTCATGCCTACCCTATTGGATTTTAGTCCCTGAGTGGCCCTTGGGAATTTCTTTCTTTCCCAAAAGCTCAGTTTTGCATTTACAAAGACAACTGTTATATTTTACTCAGTATTTCTGCATACTTGGAGCAAAATGTTCTTAGGTTAAGTCGTCACTTAGCCAGAGGCTACTGTATTACTCAAAAAAAAATTACTGAAGTATTCAGAAGATAAGCCATATTCCTTATGAAGATATATAACTCTCAGTATTAAACCACATAGCATTTAAATAAATGGCTTATAAATTGGTACAATTTTAAATGACTTCAGGAACATTTTAGGCATCTTGTTAAAGCTCTAGAACACAAATCTAATTCATAAATACATTAAATACTACTGCATTAGGAAAAACAAAACAATAGCAACAGCATTTAATCACTCACTGAGAAGGAACGTGGAACTTACAGAGCATTGTCGAATTTCCCAGAGCTATACTGGTGAACATAAGAAGAATAAGCCAAGTCTTCATGAGCTGTTGCTACATGGATATTTTTGCCACCAAACACTGACTGCCGAATGTCAAGTGCTGCCTGAAAAAGTCATGAAAATAATTCTTACTATAAATCCTTAGAAAACACTACCCAGTTAATATTAAGCATCCTAGAAATTTAAATGTATGTTCTACATATCAATACCATCAGTTCTGAAGCAAAAGTCCTGCTATATTTAAATCACAAGAGAACATAAAAGTCACCAAAGGCCTGATTTTCTGAAGACTGAGTCTAACTTAAAAGACAATGGTTTCATAATAAAAATTATTCATATGTCTGAGAATCACAGCAGTGTTTTTCTATGTCCTTCTTCATAAGTGAACCATAAAATCAAGGATACCTTGTCCAGAGTGATGGTGTAAGACATTTACCTAAGAATGACTAATATAAGGCCTAATATAATTGTTATCAACCCTCCTTGCTATTACAAAGACAGCCATAATGACTCATGCTAAAACAACAATGAAGACAAGTCATCATCTGGGCAAATGAAAAATGGAAAAGTACTCTTATATATGAGTCCACAAGCCAAAAATTCTTTTACTCGATAGTTCTCTGTAATTCCTAAAACATTCACTTCTAATCCTTCCACATATTATTTGGTATAAGAATGTTGTCCCATATATGAGAATGGGCTCAGAAAGAGTTGTTTTTAGAGTGGGTTATATACCACAAACAAATACAGGTCAGCATGTCAATTGAGGTTGAAAGAAAAAAAGCATTAACTATTAACATACCTGATAAATTGCAACAGACTGACAGATATTATCTACATTGAGTAAGTAGAACCCATAATCTAGCAGTGTATCAGAATATTTTGGGTGTTTGGATCCAAAATGATCCCTATAAAAAGATATAAAACTATTAGGATATAAAGCAGGGAGAGACAATTTGAAATGGTATTTTTAGTAAAAATCACCTACCGTGCCAAATACACTGCATGTTTAATTAACTGTTCTGCTTTCTTAAATTCACGTTTTACAACACAAGCCTAAGGATAAAGTGAAAAATTATTAAATAACTCTCAAACAGTTAATTAGTGTGCTAAAATAAGTACAGATTATATAGTCAGACTATGATGGTTAAAAAAAAAAAAGCCATCCTCAAACATAAATAGAAGGGTTCTATATGTAATTTCTTCCCTTCCAAGTACTCGAAAATTCTATTATAAACAGATCTGTACATATCCTGGAAAATTATAAAGTTTAAAATTTTGACATTCATGCCCAATACAAACCTGTTACAACAAAGTTACCTTACAAAGCTGGTATGCTTCCATCCTTCCAGATTACATAATAAATAAGTGGGGGAAGGGTTCAACTTAGTATTTTCTAAGCTACTTACTTATATCCCAGTTCTAGAGTGGCTTAAATATCTTATTTTCATCTCTTAGTTTTAAAATGCAGAGAATTTCAAGTTTCTCTATTTTTAAAATATTTTTATTCATGAAAATAGCCAGCAGTTTTCAATCTCTGATTTTATCTGCATACAGAAATAGAAATCTTGTACATAATTAAACTGTCTTTACATTAATGAGTATATCTAATGTTTTAAATTAAAAATGTATTAATATCTCTCTTCTAGCTCCGATAATAATCTGAATAGTTATGCTATGTACTTGTCTAAAATAACTTATCTAATAAGTTTCATAGAAATCTTAGACTCTTCTAAATCTATAATTTTAGAATCTTTCTTCTAATTGAAATTTCCATAATTAAAACCAACCAAAATGAAATATTCAAAATCAAAAAAACTCTGGGTAGAAAGAATAAATTTGAAAAGCACATCAATGCTTTAAAACCTCAGTACACCAAACCAGTAACTTAAAAATAAATGGCTTCAAAGAGTGAATGCATTTATCTATAGAATAAGAACAAACTAAAGGGAAAATCAAGTAAATGCCACCCAGCAGCTTAAGTACAGGAAGCTGTGCCATTGTGAGGCTGCAATACTATCACTCAGAGATTAAATACTAGGCCAGCCTTTAGGAGAAAAATGACCGAAGTCCATACAATTGTGGCATGAGGAATTCATGTTGCTGGAAAGGTTAAGAAAAACAAAAGCAAACTCATGCTAGAATAGCACCAAAATACTGCCTCAATCTGTAGTTCAGTGAGCTGAATTATCAAAATGATTTTTTTTATGGGTGTTCTGGGTATAGGAAAATTTGCTCAATTCTGTATGTAGATAAAATCTGATTTCTAAGACTGAGCACAGAAACTCAGAAAATAAATCTTGTTAGTCCATGGAGTATGCACTATCTAACTTGTTAAATAACAGGTTAATTAAAACAAATTTAAAGCTTGCTAAATTCTATAATTCATTAATAATTTTAACATCATATTCACCTTAGAAGCCTGTCTTAAAACATCCACCACAACTTTGACTGGTAAGCCCACTGTGATTTCTTTCATTGCCTCGATGCACCATTTGTAAGCCTAAAAAAAAAAAAATACACAGAAGAGCAAAAACTGATAAATCAAACTGACAATATTTAATGAAATGACTGTGTATCCTTCTCCCAAACTTTCAAGTACCTGAATAAGAATACACACACAGTATTTACAGTTACAATTTTCTGAGACTAAGTTTTCTTGAAAGTGTAAGTTTGTTACACTTTTCTTTGAATAAGTGACACACAGGAAATCAGGGGCATGTTCTCTCTTGCCCACAAGCCTTTGCATATACCGTTCCCTCTGCCTTATGTACATTCCTCTTTCCTGAACTAAATCCACATAACTTACTTTCCAGGTTTCAGCCCTAGATTAGGCTTCCTGTACTTACTTTACCTACTGTAATGCTTATTATTTTCTATCTTAATTGCCTGTTTAGTTGAGTGCTTACTTTGCGAGAGTTATTGTTCTAAGCACTTCATGTGCATTAACATACTTGACACACCAGTCCTATGACATTCATACTATTATGGAAAACTGAGGTGCAGAGAGGTTAAGCACCAGTACATGTGCTAGCACCTAGGTATCTACTGGGAAATAAAATCTAAGCTGTCCTGGGGCGCCTGGGTGGCACAGCGGTTAAGCGTCTGCCTTTGGCTCAGGGCGTGATCCCGGCATTGTGGGATCAAGCCACATATCAGGCTTCTCCGCTGGGAGCCTGCTTCTTCCTCTCCCACTCCCCCTGCTTGTGTTCCCTCTCTCGCTGGCTGTCTCTATCTCTGTCAAATAAATAAATAAATAAATAAATAAATAAATAAAATCTTAAAAAAAAAAAATCTAAGCTGTCCTTCCTCTCCTAGTGCTTAGTGGAAGGAAAAAAAAAGCGAAACAAATTACTCTGGATAGTAAGAACTGTTTCAAAGAAACAAAAAATTATAGGGGTGCCTGGGTGGCTCAATTGGTTTAAGTGTCTGCCTTCAGCTCAGGTCATGATCCCAGGGTTCTGGGATTGAGCCCCACTTCGGGCTTCCTGCTCAGTGGGGAGCTTGCTTCTCCCTCTCCCTCTTCTCTTCTTCCCTGCTTGTGCTCTCTCGTTCTGTCAAATAAATAAATCTTAAAAAAATAATATAAAAGAATCATAAGGAATGGGGGGAGGAAAAATTAAAAATATTAAAAAATAAACGTTTTCCTTTGCAAGCTTCCTTCTCTTCCATTCCACCTAAAAGATTCAGAAGCTATTTTGATGTAAAAATGAAATGTATGTGATTTAAGCCAAAAAACCGGGTTTGTATTTAAGATGTTAAATAAGCAGATTTTGTTTCAGAGTAGTAAGTTAAAATCTTTAGAACTGTACTAGACTGTAGTACTTCTTTAAAATATTTACTTCCTCGGGGAAGGATATACTTCCCTTCCACATTAAAGATGACAGTGGTCACGTGACTTCCTTTGGTCAATTAAAAAATTAATTAAAATATCAGGGCGCCTGGGTGGCACAGTCGTTAAGCGTCTGCCTTCGGCTCAGGGCGTGATCCCGGCGTTATGGGATCAAGCCCCACATCAGGCTCCTCCACTAGGAGCCTGCTTCTTCCTCTCCCACTCCCCCTGCTTGTGTTCTCTCTCTCGCTGGCTGTCTGTCTCTGTCAAATAAATAAATAAAATCTTAAAAAAAAATTATTTAAAATATGAAAGTGAAATGAAGAATTTCTGGGAAAAAGCTCTAAGGGCAAGTAGTACTTTCTCATGATGTTTTTGCCTCTGCTCTAAGGCTGGTAATATTTTAGAGAGAGGATGCTCCATCACATGGGATTTTGATCAAAGTGTAAACAGAATGTTAAGCAGAGCCACAAGCATCCCAAGACAGTATGTAGCATGAGCAAGAAATAAACTTATTTTTCCATGTCACCGTTATTTTGTCAGCAAAGCCTAGGCCATGTTAATATCAAAATATGGTGATAATTCATAAAACTATATCCTCAATATTTGTGTACTTTTCTGTAGCTATCAATGACAAACTTATCTACATTTAAAAAAAAAGGGGGCGCCTGGGTGGCACAGCGGTTAAGCATCTGCCTTCGGCTCAGGGCGTGATCCCAGCATTGTGGGATCAAGCCCCACATCAGGCTCCTCCGCTATGAGCCTGCTTCTTCCTCTCCCACTCCCCCTGCTTGTGTTCCCTATCTCGCTGAATGTCTCTGTCTCTGTCGAATAAATAAATAAAATCTTAAAAAAAAATAAAAATAAAAATAAAAAAATAAAAAAAAAGATTTTGTTTATCTGTCAGAGAGAGAGAAGAGAGCACAAGCAGGGGGAGCGGCAGGCAGAGGGAGAAGGCGGCTCCCTGCTGAGCAAGAAGCCTGGTGTGAACCTCGATCCCAGGACCCTGGAATCGTAACCTGCGCCGAAGGCAGACGCTTAACCAACTGAGCCACCCAGGCGTTTCGAAACTTACCTATATTTAAAATAAACTATCTGGGGCGCCTGGCTGGTTCAGTCGGTAGAGCATGTGACTCAATTTTGGAGTCATGAATGCAAACCCCACACTGGGTGTAGAGCTTAAAAAAAAAGGTGAGTTCCTATGCATGGATATATAAAGATGGTGGGGCACCTGAATAACTTTTAAGGTAGGCATTTCTAATACTCAAACTGTTGTATATTGCACTCTCATTTCCAGTTAAGTCAGCTATCCACACAAAGGCCTTCTACGAATGGGGTTCTTTGTTCTTGGCGTGTGAAAATAAAAGAAAGAGGCCAAGTTCTGTATTTGCATTGATAAGCTATGGAACAACTACTGCACACAAGGAGCAGCAAAATGATCAATCAACAGAACTAATTCAGCAGACATAGGAATTCATCAACAAAAATAACCGGAAGAACATACCTAATATCGCCCTAAGAAACTGTAGGCATGCTGATAAGGATTTTAGGTTTTTACATAAATGCAGATTTGATGCCTTCTTATATGGATATTAAGAATGATCCAACATCACTTTATAATCATTTTAGAATTTTCTAGCTTTACCTCTAATATAATTTTCCTTTATTATTTATTTTTTTATAATTTTCCTTTAAATATGGAAATATTAATGGGGCAAAAATCAAGATGGGGATAATTATAAAATACGAAAGCTAAATGACAGCTATGTGGCAACATAAAATAATTACAATATTCTTCCATAAAGAAAACAGCCAGGTAAAGGAATTAAACAGACATAGTTCACTTCTCAACTATATATTCATTAGCACTGAAGCATGAAATTAACAGCATAAAGACAGGAGTGAAACTATCTTTCTTACAAGGGAGAGGAAAGAGCAAAACAATGCAAAAAAGTATAAATAAAATCTAGCTTCACATTAAAATGAATGCTTTCAAGTTCTGAGAGTTCACCCAGAGCTACACATTCAATAAAAAAGCATCTATTAAGGGTTCAAATTGACAGAACATGAAAATAATTTAGATAGAGCTATATTTGGTCAAATTAAAAACAAAAATAGACCATAAAACCAGATGTATGTATGTTTAAAATACATCTCACAGTTTACTCTTTTTGCCTCATTTTAAATATTCCATTACAAATGTGTACTGCTTTAAGAAAACTTGGTATGAGGGGCGCCTGGGTGGCAGAGCGGTTAAGCGTCTGCCTTCGGCTCAGGGCGTGATCCCGGCGTTATGGGATCGAGCCCCACGTCAGGATCCTCTGCTATGAGCCTGCTTCTTCCTCTCCCACTCCCCCTGCTTGTGTTCCCTCTCGCTGGCTGTCTCTATCTCTGTCTTATAAATAAATAAAAAATCTTTAAAAAAAAAAAAAAAACTTGATATGTGAAAATAAGATCTATTAAGACAAATACAAGATTATATGATTTCTCCTTCTTTTAAAAATGAGCTACAGCTCAATGAAACAATGTTACAGTAGTTTCAGGGGTACAGCATAGTGATTGGACAATTTTATACATTATGCTATGCTCACCACAATAAATGTAGTTACCATCTGTCACCATACAACATTATTACAATATTATTGACTATATTCCCTATGTTGTACTTTTCATCCCTATGATTTTATTTTCTAACTGGACGTTTTGTACCACTTAATACCCTTTACCTATTTCGTCCATCACCCCCTGCTCAGGTTGCTCTGGTTTTTTGCTGTTGTTGTTTATCTGTTTCTTTTGATTTTACCTTCTAAACATAGCTACTTGCTGATCACAATGAAATGCACTTCAGAACACTCACCTCATCATAGTGACTTTTTGCAAAGAGTAGTGCACACAGTTCTCCATATAGTGCAGCTTTGTTTGCTTGCTGGCCATGTTTTGAGAGTTTATCCATGTAAGTCTGAGCTAACTTAAATGTTTCTTCACCCAAGTGATATTTGCAGTTTCCATTTCGCACATGAAGCAACCTGCAAAAGCAGAAATAACATTCCTTTATTTTTGATATTTCCAGCATGGTCCTCTTACAGATCACCAATTAGTACCCAAATGAGTTAAGGAAACTAGATGCAAAAAGTGAGGCAGCACTGGAAAACAACGGTCTGGCCCAAACCAAGACTGACTGAAACACACAAAGAGTATATGCTCTTTCCGGAAAACTACCTATGATTAATCTCACCCAACTCTTGATTCTTTTTCTTCTTTAAATATTTTGTATACTTTGTACACTCAGTGTGATACAACTAATGCTTAACTCTTTTTGTTCCAAATTCAAAAGTAATGCAGTCTCATTACAAAAAATTTAGAAAACAATGAAAAAAAATAAAATCAACACGAAATACTATTACCTACCATTACTTTCCATTCTTTTTTCTAGTATATTTGTGCAACACTTGATCAGTAATCTCATCTCATGTTGCTTCATAAATGCTCATTTTTTGTTACCTTTCCAGTAAGGTAAGTTCAATGAAAATAGTGGTAATTGTCTCCTATTTCTTTTAAAACCTTTGTCTTCTATGGTGGAAAAATACAGAGTTCTTCACGCAGAGTAACTGTAAAACCATGTTAGACCATCTAATGATATGCAAGCGTAGTAGGTCAGACTGTGATACCAACAGGCTACACATTGTACAGACTATGTAAAACAGAACAGTGAGGACTGGACATGTATTTGTGTTATCTATTATAATGCTGGCTAGGACATTACGTGCATGTATCATGACAATACAATTTTCTGAAAATGCTCAGCCTTGAGAGGGAAAAGAGTATAAAAATCATTTAAAAGAATCCAAGTATGGAGAATCTGGGGGGAAAAAACCAGATACTTAAAACGTATTTTTTTTCTATCTACACCAAAAACATTAACAGATCAATGACCCAGGATGAGAAACATCTAACAATCTTCTAATCGCTATCATTTCTTTGTACAGTCAGGGAAAACAGATGGAATAACTCCAAATGAACTAAGACTATTCAATAAGTGGCAGATACTATACAATGCCAGTGTGCATCCTTCCAACACTCACCATATAGTTATCTGCTTTTAGAAAAGACTAAAACACCCTCAAGCAAAACAATATACTAAGGTTAACCAAAAATTCTGAATGGAGTACCTTTTACAATACCAAGTTCCAACTTAAAACAGAAATACATGTAGTAATTTTCAGGCTACTCTAGAATGGTGAGTTGATTGGATGTATATTTTTATACAGACATACAAAAGTAGAAAAATGTTTTGGTATACAGAAAATGTTTCCTGCTAAAGTAAGTTTTACTGATAAAGAATAAAGAGACAATGTCACCTGACTGCCAAACGGCTGATCTAATAACCAAGAAGTTTGCAATGACCTGTCACAATAGAAACCACATGTAGGAAAATAGAACTGAAATCTGTAAAAGATTACCTGAAAAAAAAATACGTAGTTCATATGATGAAGTTTTGGAAAACTCTTACAGTCAATTATTGACTGAACACCTATTATGTACCAGTCATTTTTCTAGGTGAAAGGGATATTGTGCTAAACAAGACCATAAGCAACTTCAGTCTAGGGGGAAGGAGTATTAGGATAGGCAGACAAACACACCAATAAGTAGGACTTTCATTTAAAAGTAAATGCTATGGGGACGCCTGGGTGGCTCAGGCGGTTAAGAGTCTGCCTTTGGCTCAGGTCATGATCCCAGGGTCCTGAGATTGAGCCCCACATTGGGCTCCCTGCTCAGCAGGGGACTCTGCTTCTCCCTCTCCCTCTGCCCCTACTCACTCATGTTCTCTCACTCACTCTCTCAAATAAATAAATAAAATCTTTAAAAATAAATAAATAGGGGCGCCTGGGTGGCACAGCAGTTAAGCGTCTGCCTTCAGCTCAGGGCGTGATCCCAGCGTTGTGGGATCGAGCCCCACATCGGGCTCCTCTGCTGAGAGCCTGCTTCTTCCTCTCCCACTCCCCCTGCTTGTGTTCCGCCTCTCGTTGGCTGTCTCTATCTCTGTCAAATAAATAAATAAAATCTTTAAAAAAATAAAAATAAAAATAAATAAATAAAAATAAATGCTATGTATATCATAAAAATAGGGTAGTATGATTAGGAGCCTCTTCCTTTTTTAAAAGATTTTATTTCTTAAATAAACTCAAACTCACAACCCTGAGATGAAGAGTTACATGTTCTGACCGAGCCAACCAGGCATCCCATGATTAGGAACTTCTTCTTTTTCAAGATTTATCCATTTACTTGAGAGAGAGACTGCGTGCATGCGTGCTCACAAGG